>NW_019394890.1:0-30571 GCF_000612105.2 Orussus abietinus | reverse complement strand
AAATAATTTTCATTAATTGTTTTTGTTTATAAATATTTATTTTCTGTAGGAAATCCATTCTGCCCCTCGAGCGATTCGCATTCCGCGCTGCTCCCGCCGCTAGTACGCTGCGCGGCCGGAGAGGGCAGTGCGGACCAGGTGCAAGCCATCGATGGAGTCCAGTGTACGTCGCAAGAGAGAGGGTAGAAACTGGAATTGTAACGCACGCTCTAACCACATGCACGCGTGCGTGTTAAGCTGCGTTACTCTTCGTTGTTCGAAAAAGCGCGGGCATTCCACGTTAGCAATCCTGCTCAAATTTTTAGCAGTCGTGCCTCTTTCATTTACCATAGATCGGCACAATACTTCGATATTGGTGACTAACAGCACTCAATGCATCCACTGACCAATGGCATTCTCGAGTGCCAGTCGCGATAAGTAAGAGAAAGTCGGCTCGCGATTGATCGAAGGTTCCTCTCTCTTTCCTCAACGACGGAAAGTGAGACGGCCCCGCCCACTCCGACCAATGGCAGAGCCCCATTGCTCGACCCTCGCGTCTCGACTAATCAGAGGGCGCACCGAATTCTGGCAACGCGACGCCAATAGGCGGTGTGGCCATCTATAGGCTGCCGTGGGCGCTAACGGGTCTGACCGCGAGTGGGCAGCCTGGCGAAGGCACTTGAGGCGTTTTTCCCCTGTAACAATATTGTTAATCGTTCGGACGCATTTCTGCGTATTAGGAAGACCTCACGAAGGGCTGTGGCGTGCTGTTTAACGCGCTTAAACGGTCTTCGCGTGTAATGGCTGCAGTCTTCGACATCGAGTTGCACGACGCGGATACTAGGGACGAGTCGGACGACGACGTGATCGAGATCGGCGAGGTAATCTTCACCTTGGATACCTACCCCTGTCGATTTCTCGCTCCGCGTCCCCACGCTTGGGGTGCTCGCTAATAAGGTTTCACCTGCTATCACTTTCTTCATGAATCGCACGCGCGTCGAATACATTACTCGACAATACGGTCAGGCATAAGATTTACATGAAATCGGTGAGGTAATCTGCACCTTGGAAACTACCCCCTTTACTCTGTTGCCTTGCATTCTCTGTAGGTAGAATTCTTATCAAAATCTCGCCCATTGTCAGTTGATTAAATAGAAAGACACACAGTAGATTTTACCTAGCGTTGCTCTCTCTTAACAGTTGATCTTTGGAACAGAAAGGCAACAGAAATAGAATAAATCAATTTGATAAGATAATCGACTCATCAGTACCCTTTACAAGGGGCAATACGGAAGTAAGCATTGTTAAGGCAATTCTTACGATTAATTGTATTGTGTTCTGAATGAACATGTTATGACTGACTCTATCGTCAATGTAATTGTTTGTTATTATTTTTATAACAGTTCATTGTTTACAGGGGGAATATGACGCTAATCCAAACGTCAATGAAATTATTGAGTGAGTATCATATTTACAGTAACATTTCTGTTTGCTTAATATGTTTTCAGAAATTCGCTCGCTTTAAAATAATATGCATCAGTTTTGTCTAATATTTTGATGGAAAAGGAAATCAAACAATGGTCCATTTCCTATAATGCAATAAAAATTTATTTCAATAATGAAGACATAGCAATGTTAGAATAGATTAACCAAATAAAATAGCTCCTCATTAAGTATTTCCTTTACATTAGTTTTACATTCTCTTTTACCATTTGAAGTTTCACATGTCTAAAAATTGTAGTATATTAGATTTTGTAAAAGAATAGCAAAAGAATTATATTATCCATATGTATCATAATAGAAATATATTATACACAAAAATGAGATAATTTTATCTAATCGAGACATTAAACAGTCTTTTATATTTTGTTTTGATATTGATTCATGCTCTATATCATTAATTTTGTAATTACCGAGAAATAGATCAGAGGGTGTGGAAGCTGTAGCTATTTCGGAGCAAAATGTTAATCGAGGTCGTGAGAGGGCTGGGCCACAAGACTTCGAATTGTGTAAGGTCATCGGAAAAGGTGGATATGGCAAGGTTTTCCAAGTACGCAAAATAACTGGCAACGATAGTGGAACTATCTTTGCAATGAAGGTAAGTTGTATCGAGTTTTGTACATCTGCCATCGAATCAATTACTTTTGATAAAAACTTCATCATTATTTTCGTGTGTCAGGTGTTACGTAAGGCATCGATCATAAGGAATCAAAAAGATATGGCACACACCAAAGCAGAAAGAAATATTTTGGAAGCTGTAAAGGTAAATCTGTTTTTGTCAATTTAAACATCTCTTAAGGTAATATGTGTTTAATTCTAACAATACCGCATTTTAATGTAGCTAATAAATCTCATTATCTCCTAGATTTTTATGATTTTTTGCGAATTTCATCTTTTTATAATTTGCCATGATATGTTAGTATATGCCTTCCATATTCATTAATTCAGGCACATCATATAAATTTTTTTGAATGTGCATATTAAATAGTTAAGTGAAATATTTAAAATTATGTATTGATATATATTTTTTGTGAACAGCATCCCTTTATTGTTGACCTTATGTACGCTTTTCAAACGGGAGGCAAATTGTATCTGATATTGGAATATATGTGCGGTGGAGAACTATTCTGGCATTTGAATCACGAGGGCATTTTTCTGGAGGATACTGCATGGTAAGCTATCTGTTTAAGTGCATTTGTTTTAAATCCAGAAATGCTAATAATTAAACACGTTTTTAATGTTGTTTCAGTTTCTATCTGTCGGAGATTATTCTTGCCCTGCAACACTTACACCTACAGGGAATAATATACAGGTATATAAAACTACATATCATTAATTATTGAGAGAACTGTTTACCATGGAAGTTAATTTTGCAGAGATCTGAAGCCTGAGAATATTTTATTGGATGCCGAAGGTCACATAAAATTGACAGACTTTGGTCTCTGTAAAGAACATATACAAGATGGAACTGTAACGCATACATTTTGTGGCACCATCGAATACATGTAAGTAAAACTACACTTATTTTTCCAAGGTGCTATAATATTAAGGCGTCCCATAAGTTTTAATTTAAAAAAAATTTTTTTATATATACGAAATGAATACACGGTGCGAAAAGAACTTATGGGACACCGTAATACATATGTAACACTGTTTATTTTACTAATGAACTGTTATATGAATATATTAGGGCTCCTGAAATTCTCTCAAGAAGTGGACATGGAAAGGCAGTGGACTGGTGGAGTCTTGGCACTCTTATGTACGATATGATAACGGGTTCTGTAAGTATATTTAAAAATGTCTATAAAGTTAATTATCATTTAAACGACTAGAAGAGGCACGTACTTTGCGTGGTTTATTCTTGGTTGAATATGTCGGTTGTGTCCAAGTTAAACGTTGACCATGTTAAAATCAAATCATTCACTTCTGCAGCCACCATTTACATCCGATAACCGGAGAAAAACCATAGACAAAATCTTGAAGAGCAAATTGCACCTTCCACCATATTTAACTCATGATGCCAGAGATCTGATCCGGAAGCTGTTGAAGGTAAATCACCTTATAACATAGAAATTAAGCTCTTTTTTTTGTTCAAATAAATTCTAGGCGTTTATTGAATGAATTTAGACGTTAATTATATTTTTCTTTACAGAGACAAGTCGCGCAAAGGTTGGGATCTGGTCCATCAGATGCAGAGCAGATCAAGAGCCACCAATTTTTCAAGCACATCAATTGGGATGACGTTATATCTCGTAAATTGGAGCCGCCTTTGAAACCTTCGTTATCCAGCGATGATGACGTTTCTCAATTTGACAAAAAGTTCACGATGACGGCCCCTGTTGATTCTCCAGCTGAATACACCCTAAGTGAATCTGCCAACAGGGTGTTTCAAGTAAGTATACACAATAATATGTATTATCACTTTAACATTCTTAATCTATAATTAAATATGGAACAAAACTATTTAAATAGATCATTTTCGTAAATAAATTCTTTAACAATATGTAAACCTGTTGCTGATACATTGTATGTGACAGCGAAACGTTTTTTGTAGGGATTCACCTATGTTGCTCCGAGCATCTTAGAAGACATGCATTCACAGCCACATGTCGTGAACGCCAGAAGTCCTCGCCGAGGCAATACGCGTGGATTCTCTCCTAGAGGAACGCATATTCACATCCACTCCTCGCATCTTCAACATAGGTGAGATTTAGAACAGTAAAGAAAAAACAATGCACAACAGGTTAAGGTGACAACAGTATATTGTACGCCAAAGATTTATTATTTAATACTTTGTTACCTAACTTTGGTACACTGTTATATTTATATTAAGCTCTTGTACGTGTTAATGATGCATCGTTACCGGGTTCAGTGCATATAACATAAACATTTAATATCCATGCATCGCCTTGTAGTATTGACAGAGACTTCCCATTTGTCGATTGCGACAAGTCGGAAATCATTTAAATACATTCAACATTTACCCATCCCGAATTCATTGTTTGGTTGTATGAGCATTGTGTATTTTCATTATTCATTATTTATGTATGTACTGTTATTTTATTACATTTTATTCGTAATTTTTAATGGTTTAGTTTTCCTTACAATTGGCGTTTTGTATTGTTACGAGTCAAATTTTAGTTCGCGAAATAGCAGAGAGCCCATGATGTATCGGTTTGATAAAATTTTCAAAAAGGGTATTTATGTTTGCCTCGGTATCACGTAGAACTCCGTCAATTCGGTAGATCCACGTTTTTTTTTACTTTTTATGTACCTGTATATGTTATACTCTTCGAACAAGTATTGAACATGGTGCTAGAAAATAACATACCGGTTTTCCCGTGCAATCTTGCCATTCAACGTAAACACTATTGTACGATCAATACTTATTTTTATTTATATCAAATGTATGTTCATCCAGAATTATTAGTCTGTGAAATATATCCACAAGTTTGTAATAAAATGATGTGTTTGCAATGAGTCAAGTACAAAACGAGTTCATTACATCTTTTAACACATTTTTTTTAATATCTTTTGGAAAGCAGTTTCAGGTTTAGGGGCTTACTTGCACATTGCATGTATTATTTATTATGCATTAATTAACGAATGGTTTAACGAGTATTTTTAAAGAAGACACTTCTAAAGTTTAGAAAGTTAACACATTCAACACCACAAGGGTCACTTGTGACCGACTGGCAATACATGTTTTAATATAATACAATTAACGTGGCGAGAACGGGAAAGTCTGTCAAAATACGTGTGGCATTGAATGTATTAACCTTTAGGTTTCTGCTAATAGACTTTTGAAACTCTGCCTCTTTTTATAAACAGCTTTTTACTAAAGGGGATATTTTTATACTAACTTTGAGGCGGAAGGGTTAATCAGTTATGGCAGGGTGATAAGAATAATAAAATATTAACTCACATGTAACGTAATAAATCACTGAAAGTATATTGCAAAATGGAATACACTTTCATATCATAGATACGATAAATTGAAATTGACCAGTGTGTAAAAAAAAAGTGTGTGGTGTATGTCTAAAAATGAAAAATTTCCCAAGGGTCGTTGCTCGACAACTTATCGAAGTTTCTGTGCTTTCCTTAGGCACAGTGGCGTCGGTCACAACGGCATCGAGGACACAGAAATGATCGAGATAGGCTAATCGCCTGTTCACTCGTAGCAGATAACATAATAAAATATCGGCCTAGCTGTTGGGTCTCTGAGATCGGTACTGGAGTCTCAGGGAGGGATTTTCTAACTGGTAGCAGGAGTTATAAACTGGTACCGCTAAACCTCACGACAGAACCGGATGCCCAGCAGTTACGTTTAGCTAATTGATCCTCTTCCTTTTCTTATCCGATTAATTATTAACGATTAATTAACGATACGCAAGAACATATACACGCCCACGTACACACAAATACAAATAGTTAAATCAACGCGTTCGAAAAATAGCAAATCGATGCCGAAGGGCCTATTGTCAAGGCCGAAAATTGCAAAATAGGGGGAAATGTCGCAGGAAATAATCGTCACTGTTTCCTGTAATTCATACTGCATTTCGTGTAAACGGGTTGCGACATTAATGATCACAACTCGAAGATTTTGTATAGTAAATATTTTTCTCTGAACTTTCGTTGGATCGGTGTTACGTGTGCAACTCTTATGTCGGCTAGAAGTGACGGGACTTTTATTTTTAACATGCAATCTATTCGACAATTAGAAGTAATGACAGTACAACACGGTAAAGGTTTCGATAGAATTCATGTCGCGACTTGTACATTGGGCATGTTTAACAGTGATTCCCACGATCGAGATATGAAACAGCGATATCGCAAGAGCACCTCTGGTGTTGCAAAGTAGTATGGCTGGCTAGTAACTCGTTGTCCAGTTGTAACTCGGTTAATATCGTTATTTATAATACTGAATGTATATAATAATGAACATGTATATACAAGACACGTTTATAATATGCACACATGCACGCCGAGGGAAGGTACTTGAAAAACCTTACGCAGTTGTACGGACATTGTGACGCCGAACGAGGGAAGCTATACATATAACGCTGTTTAAGCGACCATTGTAACAACAATTTAAGAGAAATCTAATTATCGGAGACACCTAGCTGATATTTTGTATAAGAAAATGGTGAATCGTTCCAGTTATCCTTTTAGAATAATTCCATGTGGATATTGAGAATGTTTTTCGCGAATTATCTTTTACCCTTTTATATTATTAATATCAGATGCTAAGAGAACGGCTAAGCGCAATTCAGATTAAAATGTGCCGAAAGAGGGGAATATTCATTAATCAATTTCTCTAAGTCCCGGTGATGTTCTCTTGAGCTGCAGCTTAATTGAAAAAAAGTAATTCGTATCGATGGTCAATTATTTATCAAGTTAAACGCCTGTCAGCTAGTAAAGTCTTCTTCGAATTGTTGGCGCAACTGAGCTTAACCTGCCCTATAAAAGTCAGTAGAAGGACCAGTAGATCACGAACCAAAAACATGGTGAATTGTATGAACTTTTTATGACGCTTTATTGTATTTTTAGTGAATTATATATCGATTTATATCATATTCTCTCGGGCACTGGAGAGATTTTCAACATCGATTTGCAATCGCTAATTGCGGAACGGTGATTGTGCAAGCCGGGAAATCGGTAAACCAAGTTGTCGAACCAAACACAAACTGTTAACCGGTTGATCGATGTTAGTCAAACCTATCAGTCGAATACTTTTCTATAACGATATGCCAATAATAGGAATTGCCCGATGAATGAGCTCGACTAACTGCCTGTAAATTTAACGGTAAATTAGATCAACCCGTTCTATAAGTTAAAACGATTAAAATGTGTCCTGTGGTCAAATTACGGAGTGTACATATCGAACTGTCTAAGTGCTACGCAGAAACAATCGAGACATAGTCATTTCCTGTAATATTATTCTTTGTATTATATTTGAATTATCACCTTGTACCTGCCGATCAGCACTTTTTAACAGTTCTTTCATTTATAATTGTTAATACATCTAAAGTTTAATATGTACATTTTCCGATTTCGTGCAGACACAAGTGTTCCACCTCCGATCAAACTTATCATGATGCATACAGTGCTTAGGGCAAATTTGTAAGAGCAATCGTTGAAACTATCCAACGAGATACAGTCGACTAGTAATTAGATGAATTTATGGAAACTTAAATTCAACCTGAGCCGAATAGGTTTACGATTACTACCTCTTGTAACAAGGATATGCGTGCTTCGGTTAGAAGCCAACTAACGATTTGTCGAAAGTAATGATGTGACGAGTCGAAACTTTACCAAATCGAGTCACTTGAATTCATAAGCATTGCCAACTCGAGTTTTGACTCGAGTCGGTAACTCGCAACGAGTCGAGTCAATCCCGAGTTGAAGAATAAAACATTTCGAATAACGATTACTTGAATAAACAAATAAGGCGCGGTAATAAACAAATCGACATCTCGGTAGGAATAACTATGTCTCGCTCTTACACTCGTAACTCGCATTCGTTTGTACCGATAACTCGAGTTACATTAAAAATGACTCGAGTTGACTTGAACACATGCTTGATTCGAGTTGAACGAGTTGAGGTCATATGAAAGGGATATTTAAAATATAAAAATATATGCCAAAATATTTACAAGACATTTCTCCAAACTGGATGCACCGAATCATTTGAAACTTTAACGCGTGATCATGGACACTTTAAGGAAAAACGCGATACTCGTGAAATTTCGTTTTTCAATCAAATATTTTTGTTTAGCCTAGACTAGAACCAGGATCACATTCTTTTTGATGAAAAATGAATTTCTACCAGCATTGGGATCTTCCTTAGGATCTTCATAATTACGTGTTGAAGTTTTAAACGATTCGGTGTACCCAGTTTGGAGAAAAGTTTTATCAATATTTGGACGTTTTGATATATAGAATGACCCTTTCGTATCACCTTAACAGGTTAAAATATTCGACTCGTGGCATCACTAGTCGAAAGAACTTGCGTATCCGCTAAATAACTGGGGAGTGAAACGTGCAGGCAGATTGTATTTCGACAGGTCGGTGGGAAAACATTGACAACAATGTAGATAAGTGACTTTTAACGGAGTACAGTGTAGCCCTATTCGAGTCAGTACCAAGATGTGCAGACTGCAATGACTGACTAGAAACATAATGATTAAAGCCCGTTTATATACCGACTTACGCATTCACGATTCGTGACACCGTGCGCTGCCGTATCGTGCCGAGTTGTCTGATGTTAATGGACAATATCGATGAAGGGGAAACTAGCAGTAGTCCGACACACCGTTAGTCTCGTCGACGAGTAATATGTTCCCTTGATACATATTATAGATTCTGTTACCAATGTAATACCGTTACTGCCACTTTCGCGTGCTCACTTCCGCTTGAAAGTAATCAGCGACATTAATGGTCATACACAATTGAAAACCAGTTTTTCCTGCCATCGGATCTTTGTTCTTTTTTCTTATCTTTCTTTTCTATACCTGTTCTATTTCATTTCCGATTGAGTGCTGCACGTACTGCGGTAGTTCTCCCTTTTGCACAATGACAGACAATCAAGGAAAATGTACATAATTGTCATTTTGCATTCGATTGCTTTTGTAAAACAGAGCTGAAACGTAATTAGTGTACGATTAGTAATGTCCTATGACGTAGAGCGGGTCGAATTATGTGAGCATTAAACTTGAAGGGATATTTTCAAAACGTGACTTGTCACTTCTCACGTTTTGACGGTGTCCGGATATTCGTGAAAAACTATTTCCAGTGATCGTTGAGTACAGTTCATGTTCTTGTTTTGTGAAACTTATACTCTTGGTACGCATGGTAATGGTACGGAGAAGAAGGGACAACGTTCACGGGAAACTATAAAGAAAGCGACACGAATTTTAAATAATCCTACACAGATTTGATATAATTTTACAGCACGCAACACATTAATTTTTATTTTTCTATTGAAAAAAAAAACATTATTTCTTTGGATTAGCGCGATTCGAAGGATTACTCCTCCATTACCATGTCCCCTTGCCAAAGCGAATTTTTATGAACAAACACTGCAACACATTTGTCGACCAGTCGTGCATTTTTAAAAGAAATCGTGCCGCTTGATTACAGCCCGTACACTGTACGAGAAAAGAGGAATAGTACAAAACGGCGTAAATTTCTGACTGATCGTTAAGGGGGTGTGAAAGTGGCATTCGAGGGCTCAATCGTTTATGAAACTTTTCTCCGAACTGAGTTTACCAAATCGTTTGAAACTTCACAACTCGAATATAGAGGCTATAAGAAAGGTCTTGACTCTCATGAAATTTCATTTTTTATAAGAAATGTGAAAAATGTCTACGAAAAAATTGTCAAAAAAATTCAAATTTCATAAGTTTCAGGATCTTCCTTATACCCTCCATGTTTATATTGTAACGTTTTAATCGTTTTGGTACATCTTATTCGGAGATAAGTTTCATAAATGAGACCTCTTTGACGTCACATTCACATCGCCTTAAGACACGCTCCACCGGTTTGCCGTTCGATGATCGCTTCGTTGATAATATCAAATCATTCGGTTCGTCGAGAGGCTTACGCGACTCTCGGCGAGGTATAACGCGAGAAAGCCAAATACTTGTGCCTATGTCAACGTGTATTGTAAAGGAAAAAGAAATCATTTTGTACTTCCACGCCGATCTCAACGCTCTCTTTGCTTCTGCTCGGTTACATATGTACGAAGACCAATCGTTGTAACTATGAGAAATGTTTACGCTACCTTTCGCGGGACGATTCGCGATAAATAGTTCACCTGTTGTTGCAAGAGTAAAGTTTGTATATGAAGAGCTCGTAGAAAGTAGTTACGAGGATGTCACGTTTAGACGAAGGAATTCATGCACCTTGACCAAGCTTTAAGATAGTAATTTCTCCGTGGTCGAGATAAGATACGACGCTATTACGTTGCTACGTTGATGAAATATGCGCACGAAACTACGACTGATTATCCGATTCTTAAAAGGAAATAATAAATAATAGTAGTATAATGATAATATTAATAATAAACTGCCCAAGTGTTCAGAAGAGTTCGCTGTGTCAAAAGCAGTCAAAGTTACCTTTCACAAGCTCATTCCGGTCGAGATGCAATGCATAAGAGAATGTCGACGAATTGTTAATTGTCCTCCGTACGTGTCGTAAATCACGCTTTTTAAATTAACAACCCGAGAAGGAGTCTTTCTTCGACCTGCCCTAGGCTCGTTGCGTCTCGACTGCCCGTACATGAATAACTACTTACACGCATACCTCTCTCTCTCTCTCTATCTATCTATCTATACAAATATAAAACATATAAATAACATTGTAATAATCGCAATCAATTGTATCATAATTATACCAATGCGTAACAAGAATCTGCCACGATGCTTCGCCTATGATCCTGAAATTATTCGTATCGCGGGAGACTAAAGTGTTACTCGTTTATATTGTACAAAGTGATCGCACTTATGGAGGTTCTATGGGGACTGGTGATAATTAATTGTAGGAGGTGAAATTATCGAAGGCGAATCTACTATTGACAAGTCTGTAGTTTCCATAGATTCACAGGTATTGTTATTTGACTTATTGTTAAAGAAGACGTATATAGAATGGATTCAAGCGTTCCGTTCTGCGATCCTCGACCAAGTGCCGTCCCGTCCACTGTTCGCAGGGACCGTCTTGGTCTAGCCGTATCAATTGTTTAGGCTATGCTCATATCTTCTAAACATACTCGCCTTTCCTCGCCCATGATTCTGGGAATAGGCCCGCCCATGGACCTCCAATTATTTTGTCTTGTCTCTTCGAAATATTTCCTTCATAATTATCAATGATAATTGAGAAATATCTTATTTCTTGGTATAGGCTTCGAGGTATAGGCTTAAAAAAAATAACAAATGTTGTTGAGGTCATAAACTATGAAACCGTAATGTGTATATTTCCTTGAAATACTTCTTTGCAATTCTTGATGCATTAACTGATAAATTTTTATTACAATAATTGAAGTAGAGAATGTAGTGCTATTCGTGGCAAAAATATTGCTACATGTGCAGTGACGACGAAGTTAAATGTGATTCATTTTGTGGATAATAATCCCCGTTTCTTTCCGGCGATACGAATGCTAATTTAGATAATTAGTAACTATTAAAGAACCGGTGTATGTATATAGTATAAAAAAAAATTATTAGTAAGGATCGCACGGCATATTCTTGAGAGCATTAGAGCAGCGTAATTACCGATAGGCAGTACGGAGGAAGGATAGCTAATGACACTAATGACATTGCACATTTGCGCTATTGCTAATTATTTTGTAATTAATGGATAGCTGGGGTTCTGCGTTTCGTCTGTTCCGGGGGCGAAGAGCCACGTATGTGGAATCGTTTATAAGATATCGACAAATGAAAATCCTGCGTAAAGGAAGCTCCAATGATTTCCAATATTTCCAGTTTCCTGAAATATTGGGAGTGCTTACGATATTTTGAAAGTCACTGTAACGACTCGTTAACGGAGCGAAACTCGCCGATGGCTCGATCAGTTTTGTTGCAATAATTGGGGTGTCATGTAGAGATATGATTTTGCAATATTTCTAAAAGGAAATCCTTGTAGATTTTAGGAAGCGCGCGAAATGCGGGGGAAGTCTCTTTTCGGCGAACGCCTTAATTCATTACCCAACTCGTTAATGAATTTTTGACGAAGAAAAAGGTAGAAAGGAAAATAGATTAGTTAGGAGCAGAATAAATCTGGACATCGGCCAGATACTCAAGTATGCACTAACTATCGGATAATTTTCATAGTAAGTTTAAGCGAGGAGTCATGGTATAATGTTACTCGATTACTGGACAGAGAAGAAACAAAAAAAAAGAGAAAACTTACGAGAGAAGAGAAGAATGATTTCCTAGGAAAATAGAGAAACGAGCGTGCTGTCTAGGTACTCGTGTGATGGCTCTGTGCTGCAGACTAATTAGCGAATGATTTTGCGAGATAATATTCAGAGATAATTAATCGATTAGCCAGTGGGAAATATTACACTAATAATCACTCGATTATTGGCGACCTTGGACAAGAACATCCTTGAGGGAAACGAGGATGAGTTTTTAGTGAAATGCTCGACGTAAATGTATCATTAATTTTCATATCAAGGAACTAATATCGTTAAGCTTTTGAATAACGTGTGAGTACATTGTACTGAATTTCATGAAATTATTTGTGCCTTGTATTCGGAGTGACGTGCGACTTAGAGATATCAATTGTATCGCTTTCCATTGGTAAAGGTGTGTTATTACGTGTTCAATTAGGTTTATCTCGGTTTTTTCTTTTTGGTATAATCCAGCGCGGGCATCGAAAATTATGCGACTGAAATCGGAGAAGGTTGAAAGGTAATCTGCTTTTTACTAATAACTCAAACCTTTTCAGGCTCCGACTATATATGCATCTGTGTTTATCTAGTGTTTGTTATGATTTATGAGACCTTAATAGAGCTCTGTGTACATCATAAGACGATTAATTTTCTCTTAAGCTTATCGTTAGGAATTTTCGTGTGGGTATGCGTTACTCTTAAAGGACGCGGAAACGCGCGCGGCATATAATTTATTATCACACATGCAACTTTGCTCCAGTCTCACTTGTTCCGCGGACTTTTCATTTATTCCCTCAAGATCGAGATGGAGATTTCTGCGTGGTTACGTTAGCCTTAATGTATATCGATGATAAGAAAATTTGTTGTAATTTTATTATAATTTTAATCGAAATTTCGGAGATGTCCAGTCAACTCGGAACTGCAATGCGGTAGAGGAGTTTCCATTGTTACGTTGTTCGTACATGGTATTGGAAGTACTCGAATTTCCTGTTATATTTTGTATGTTAATCTCTTATGGGAATTTTTGCAGTTCTGACTTCCCAACTGACGCCAGAGAAGATATTTTGTTGCTGCACTAAATGTGTGGAAAATTGTAATTTATGAGAAGCAACATCATTTACGATAACTACATTCTGGTCATTTATTGTGCTCAATAGACAATTGATTCCCTTACGCTGCTATGTCGTGGAAATCTCGTGCACTGTTGCTCTTAACACCAAAATGTTTTCTTCTTATCTTGGAAGTATAAACTTATCGGATCAAACGTCGAACCGTTATTAATAAATTACTAATCGCTAAGGTTTGGCGTAACTTGAATGTTTATTTTGTTGTTTATTTTAACAATTCGGTTCCGTGGTCACGCCAAAGGAAATGTTTATCCATGGAAATTAATAAAAGTTGAATGAAAGTATATTTATTACTTTCCGGATATTATTTCTTTTTTTTTTTTCTTTTTCTTTTTTTCGGGAGGAAATTTACATTTTATCACAGGAAATATTTTTTTTACAAGGCTCTGTACTTGTATTTATTTTAATTACTTACGACACGATTTTAATATTGTCACGCATATGTGTCGCGTGAACGTTCATTTTGAAATATAATTACAAGACTTAGATTCAATTTCGATCATTGTCTCGGTCGAGACATTTTTGGAACAACGAATGCCACTTTATACTTCCGCTCTTGTCCATAGATGTATTAACACGTTTTATACATTACTGAGTGAGAAGTCCTTCGACCGATTTAAGGGTATATTTCCTTTACCGTATGAGTAGCATTATTATTGCAATTATAAAAAAAAAAGAAGCACGTTAACAGATAGGCGGAAGTGCTACGTATACTTTTCCATCGTGTGGAGAAAGAACTTGTAAAGTAAACTCAATAAAATACTTATATTGTGAAATCGTACGGCGTTTTTGACTTTAACCACTTCACATTCATATTATCATATAATTCCACTTGTATTCGTTTTATCAAATATTATTTAATAACGTATCGTTTACATAGAAAAATAAAATACATGTGACGATATACCAATGTTCAAGCATCAGGGATCATTTTGCACAGCAAATATATAAAAAAAAACAAGTTTCTCTTTTCATTTTTTCATTCTCTTACATCGTACCTCTTTGTTACTTTTTCGATAGCATTGACAGCCCTTAGCATTCTTTGGCATAGATTCCTTACATGGAGATTTTTCACATTCGTTGATTACACAAGGTTCTCGATAAATCATGCAGGCCTCTGATTTGGATACGTGATTTTCCCTGGAATATTTTACTTTGTGCGAGTATTCAATCAGATTATTTTTCACATCCTTTGACAAAGGAGATGGAGTCTTTTCATTTCGTGCCGGTGGAGTGATCGCATCCAAGATGTTCTGTACCTGTTCATTATTAAAAATAATTCCAAACACTTTTCAACCCTCTTATAGTTTCATTTGCATCTTCGATTTTACAGCTACCTTGCTCAAAGGATCTCCCTTGCCTATGCTGACTAAGTTCTTATTCTCCAATGTTGATTTCTCTTTGTTCTGGCAATGTGATTTATCCCGATACAGCTTCTGCGGTATTTGAGGTGTGTAATACTGTGCAGGCACTACTGAAGGTTCTGTATAAAAATTAACATTTCATTAGTATAAAGAAACTAGCTAAAGGAACATCAATTTTACGGTAAGACTGCACCACTTTTAACTTCAATGAAAAACATTTAGGACCATATAAAATGTTTAACTCGGAATGAATAATATATCAACATCAATAGGAAGGCCGCACAATTGTTAGAAATATTGTAAACATATTGACTGTGTAAATATACTTTTGAATTTTTCCAACTCAACCTAGGCACGTGGTAAATTTAAATAAAATTAAGAGACTTCACGGAGTGAGATCAATTTGCTTTAAACATTTAATACGTGATTGAGGACGATCAGCTGACAAACTGCGTTCATTTTCCAAAATCTTCTTGATTTCCATTGCAGGCTTCAAGACTTTAAGAGCACCGTCAAGATGCATTTCCAACTTGTCGTAGACCTCTCGGGCCTTCTGCTCATCAGATTTCTTCGGTGTGAACCAACTGGGTGGTGGAGTTGGAACCCCGACATCACGTAGCACGTTTAAAGCTTTGGAGCCATTTTCACCCAAAGGAATTCCACCGACGAGAGCTTGAATTGCAGCTCCCACGATATGGCCCCCTGGGCCAGTTATTATTCCGGCCATTGGTATAAAAATACTCCTGCTCAATATTTAAATATTAATTTACATTTAATCTAAATCAGTTGCGTGTTATCTAGTCTCAAGTAGCACACTGCGAACGATTTAATGACGATCGACCGTTGGAAGAGCAAGAAATATAGGGAAAAAAAGTAAATATCTAACCTCAACGCGAAGTAAACAGACCAGAGATTTAGAATATAAATCTGGAGATATGGTGTAACGATTAATGTGCGAAAGTAAATACACACACACGGTCACTTTCTGGACGAGTCTTATTGCCATTAAATACTTTTCATTGTACAGTTAATACTGTATATAACTTATTTGTAAATGTCTAACAAGGATAAACAACTTTGCCGATTAGTGTATATTGTACAACGATTAATTTATAAATATACATCGGTAGGCGCATAGAATGATTTAGTAGTAAGTCAATTTATGGAGGAGCGCGTTGACAATTCGCACGAATTAAGAATACCAAATGTCAACGTGTCGTCCGATTGTCAGGAGACTTGACAAGGATCCAGTCTCGAAGTTAATGAAATTACAACTCTCGAGCGATACGTTCAGCCTGTCAATTGGTCTAATATTCTTTACATTAGGTCAATAAGTGCTTACAGTTATTGCAAAATTACGTTATCAGTTGGACCTTAGCGATTGGCTGTGTTATGATATCGTCACTTATAAAGATTCCTTCACTCGCAGTGTTGGGCAAATTAATATACACAAGGTAATACACTCTTTGAACGGTCTTTCACTCTTCTAAGAATTTATAAGAATTATCAAGGACTTGCCAACAACGATTCAAAGTGTCCTGGAGCTTCTATGTGGTCCTTAAAATCATACTCGGACCTATTCATACCTTAAATACAATATTATGTAAACTTTACCCAACTCTACTCCGTGGTAAATATCCTTTATCAAAATCAGTAAACGTATAGAGCGCGCAACGAGCACGTAATTCTAAAATATCAATTGAGAAGGCACTTTCGATCGAGTCTTACAATTAATAATATTAATACTCTACTTATAACGTATACCGTATCATGAAATGGTATTCACAGTATTTGGAAACCTTGAGGATATAATATTTTAGTGATGAGTTTGCTCTACCTCTATAAGTCAAGTGCACGCTATTCACTAAAATCATTGGGATATTTTTACAATATCCCTATCATAAAGATTAGTATAAACGTATTTGTTAATAGGAAGCACTGCTGTGCCTCGGCTTCTTTCAATTTCGGCGACTATACAGCTTGTCGGGAGAATACAATGAATGCGAGCGAATACAATAAGGAATAGTTAAGCATCGCCTTTCCATAAATTATTATAGCTACCACTAAAAGATCGGTATTTCTACAGTCGCTAATTCGTTTCATCCTATCATAAAGCTTTTCAAATTTCACATTCATATTTCAACATTTTTTTTTAAACTTAATTTATATTAATTAATGTAACAAAACTAAAAAACGAAACATTCGTTTTACAAGAAATCTCAAGATTCGGTTACTGCTTATGGTCTTCCTCGCTGTATTCTCCGTTAAGGTGGTGTAAAAGTGGCGTCGAAGAGGCTTCGTTTATGAAACTTTTCTCCAAAGTGGATGCACTGAATCGATTCGAACTTTACAATATAAATATGGAGGGTATAAGGAAGGTCCTAAAACTCATGAAATTTCAACTGCTTAAGAATTTCGGAGGAAAGTTTCATGAACGATTGACTCTTCAGATACCACTTTTATATCCCCCTAGCTTTCCTATACGTTCGATCTCACCGTATTCTCTCGGGAAATCTGCTTCGATATACTTTGTCAGCATGAATCTGAATAAGCTTTAGAACATAATATTTCATAAATATAATACTATCACTAGGTAGTGACACCGAAGTGTTCGTTTGTCGCAGAATAAAAAAAAATTAGTAATCCTAACAGGGTGTGCGACTAAATATGCAGGATAAAACAAAGAATTAGTTCGTTTGAGCAACGACCAGCTCTCGTTTTGATAATAACGAAAGCAGCTTTATATTAAGTGAGAGCAATAGATATTTCTCGTGTTGAACTAGGCACAGTTAACTTGGCCTTAAGGGAAACAGTTGGAGTTTTGGTAAAGCATTGTTGATTGGTATAATTAGAATATATCTTTCCAAATTTTTTTATGTTTATCCAAAGAAATATGGAAAGGTGAAGGACGTTTTCTTCCTTGTTCATTGAAGAACATTCAGGATCACTACGAAATATGGAACTACCTTTAAGGGGATGTGAAAGTGGCATCCGAAAGCGCAATCGTTCATAAAACTTTTCTGCGAACTGGATGTTTCAAATCGTTTCATACTTTAAAACGTGATTATGGAGACCCTAAGGTAGGTCCTGAAACTGGCGAAATTTCATTTTTTATAAACTATTTTTAAAATACCTATAAACAAATTTGAAAAGAATTGAAATTCCATGAGTTTCAGGACCTTTCTTATAGTCTTCCTATTCACGTTGTAAGGTTTCAAACTATTCGGTAAACCGTGTAGGGAGAAATGTTTTATAAACAAAACCTCTTCGACGCCACTTTCACATCACCTTAACTTAAATTTTGATTCTACCAAAAGTTCCCAGAGGGCCATTCTTAAAATGATCTTACACCTATTCTACATTATCAGGTAAGAAATTTTCGCACAGGCACAACATGGACGGTTAATTCAGAATCGAAGAACTATTATGTGTTTAGAAGACATTGGTGAATATCTCCAATAACGCATTAACATATCTCAATGTCTTAACGTGGACCTGGATAAATTATTATTTTGACAACAATAAATTGCATACGATAGAATACATATCACCGTTTTCCAAAAAATTGGACGTGCGCCTTTAAAAATCTCCCCTACATATTTCATTTCCCAGAGTCGAATCGCTAACTTCTAAATTTATTAAAATAGATATCTAAAAATGTTTAATTAGGCCCGTCGCAGCTAGTTGAAAGCGACATTGAAAGAGAAGCAAAAAATTATATCGTTCAATCATGGCACATAAAATTGTGCGCGTTTTTGAAGTGGTATACAATTTCCTATGCATAATTAAAATTAAATCAATAAAATAGAATATCCAAATCCTTGTCGAGACATTACTCTAGTCACTCGTAAATAATAATACACCGCATGTATGACATGCGTGTATGTACTCTTGCCATTACTTAAGACGACTAAGGAACCCGAAAGACTTACTGCGAAGCAATTCCTGATTACTGATACTTAATTTACTTACAGATTTTTCAGTGTATCAATTTCTTGAATTTCTAAAACCTTAGGAATTTTTCATTATTGCTCAATGTTATTCTGACTTTTGTTCCTCATTCTTAGTAACGAGGCATCGGTTAAAGAATAAGTTCCAGGCTCGAAAACTGGTGGATACTCGAGACCTGGATAATCTGGAGGTGGTGACGTTGGTGGTGGAATATATGGTAACGTAGGAGGAGTCAGCGAGTTCCTCTTTGTATTGTTCAATTTCCTTTTGCAGGCTGTCTGAATCGCAGAACATGGAACCTAATAAGTATTAAACTAGTATTACTGATATTTATAATAATAATAATTATTAATATTCTAATACATTCATAAATAAAAAAAACCCCACAGTTCATTTCCATACCTTGGCCATTTGGTTCACTGGATTTAAAGTTGGGGTGTCTGGACTCCAATCACTGGCTGAACTTATCGAGCTGAAACTTCTGCTAAGTGTCTGCGATTGACTGGCTCCACTGAATGAACTCAACGATCTACTTATTCCACTATCCCCCGGACTTTGGCTGTTGGATCGGTTAGCTTTCTGATCTTGCTGACTACTGGTCTTGTCTCGGAACAATGCTCTGTGCAGCCTTGGTGAACCTGTATTCAATTATGCCATTACAATTTGCTCCTCAAATCAAACTCCATACGTAAGTAAAATAAATGTAATTATATAATACTGGATATAATATATACATAAGGATGCAATTGTATTTTTTATACACTATAGCTGTTATACCTAAGAGGGTTTTTTGGGGTTCTTTGGGAAGGTCCAATGTGTTCGGCTTTTGAGGACTTCTGGATCCGAATAAACTCTTAAACCTGTTAGGCTTTTGAACATGCTCGCTCTTATCCAGGTGCATCTCAAACGCTGGTCTCATACCATCTGGCTCGAAAGGTGAGTTTGGTATCGGTGGAGGTTGATACTGAGCTACGTTCTTTAATCTATTTTTCTCGACATTTTCGTGTCTATCAATGCGCCTCAACGAGTCCACCCAATGTTTATCTGCAGAGGCGCGAAGATCTCGACGATCTATTAGATTGAAACTGCCCTTACGAGTCAGAAGTGCTTCCTTTTTGGTCCGCTGTAAAGTCTCCGAGGAGGTTCGACATGCCAAGTCACTACTGGACCCTGAATACCCTGTGTAAAGAATATAAAAAGAAAGGTGTGATTATAAAACAAATGAAAAAGTTATCGATACCATTTGGTATTTATAACTTTTTAGGGTTAACGATGAATAACTAACTCTATTTACCATCATTCCTGACCAATTTCCTTGGAGTCGAACTGACATCTACAATGGACTCTACACTTGCAGGTTCTCTTAGAAGTGAGTCAAAGTCCTTCGATCTAGAGTGACATTTTAACTCAGGCCTAGGAAGTATCGTAGGCCCATAGATCCTGGCATCACTGACTCGCAAAGATTCCACTGCTCTGATCTGACTTTGAATCCCTTCCAAACACTCTCCGGACTGTGAATGCGACCAGCTCTTTGTATATTTCGAGTCATTGCCTCTTGACCAATCTTTTTGTCTCATCGCATAAGAGGCAGCATCTTGTTGCTGCCTACCAAAATCTGCTCGCTGAGTGCAACTTGGTTGCCAGGATTTCTTCTGAAGACACCCCGGTTGCTTCAGCTTGACGAAGGATTTCTCAACTATTCGCATGCCATTCTCATCCTCTTGGCTGTACGTTCTTCTCTGATCCCTAGATAATTCTAGGGATCTGTTGTGTGCATTCACGTCCTCAACTGTTCGGGACAAACCGCGAGGAGGTACAGTATTCATGGATTTTCTATCTTCGTAGCTTAGGATATTTTGCCCGTAGGGCACTCCGTTGCTGGGTGAGATGCTCCTGGAGTGGGTAGAGTCATACATTAATGTTCCATCATCGAAATTCCTATGCTTCACATGGACGTGATCGCTGGTCAATGGAGTTGTATGAGAAGACGATGAGGAATAACCAATAGTCCGGGGACGTTCTTCGTCCAGGCTTGAAGATACAAATTCTTCCAGAGTTACGGTGTTCGATATCTCATCAGGCCTTCTCTCTCGAGTACTCTGAGACCTATCAGGAAAGATATTTGATCAGTTTTTATTTATTTAATATATCAAGAATGTTTCAACCCAATATCTGGACAATTTTAAGGAATTTTAGAATTTTATTAAAATCATTATTACCACATCTTAAAGCAAAGTAACTCGTCAGTTTAATTTCAAGGAGAAACGTAAATATGTACATTTAATTTCAAATAAAAGATTTATCAATATACACGGAACGGAATAATTTGCTTCTAAAATTATTCCTCTACAGATTGAATAACACCTTCCGAATTATTTAGAAGAGTTATCCCAAAATTTCAACTTATTCCATCAAACACAATTGTAAATAATTAGTCTGATTTCGAAAAAGAAGTTTAACATTACACAAATAATTAGTTATAATAAAAAGTAAACGCGTACCAGAAGGCTTCTGCTGTAATAAATAAAATGAAATGCAACCAAGATTAACTAAAGAATTTCCTAATTAGACATTTATATCCTTAACCGAATGTTTTTATATATTCTTTTTTATGTGAAAAAATCACAAATGAAAAAAGAAATATACTATCTTTTTACAGAGGCAGCGCGTTTTGTGACTTACCTATTGCCATAGAATCTGCACGCAAATAGATTTTACATGCAAAGAACGCACTCATCGGTTGATTAGTTAGGTACGATGCAGCCAGGTTGAATACGTAGTTAGGTCATGACGTGCACAAGTTGTCAACATACAAAATGAATGTACACCTCTCGTCGAAATGGTAAACAATTTATTACAACAGTAGTAACATCGTTATCTTGAGCGAGAAGTCAATTAGTTTTTGGCAAAATTGAGCGTTTTGTTAGAAGCAGATTGTGATCGAGGGAAAGTTAAGCGGAAGAGGATAGCTCATTAGTGCTAGTTCATTCTTAGAAAAAAGGAAAAAGAAAATAGAAACACTAGGCGTCTCTCGTTGATAATCTCTTGTGAAAAATATTACCTATCCGCTGTTCGCCGGTAATCAGCCATTTCTTGACTAGTTGGCACATCGGAAGCACTTTGAGACGAGCTGAGTCCATAAAATGTACTGCCTGCTACAGTCACTTGCATATCCGCTATGTTTGGTATCGATTCCTGTTTTCTGAAATTAATTATTTTTCTCAATTCACATTCGCGTAAATATTTTCCATTAAACAATTCCACACAAGACATTGATAAATAAAAGGACACTTGTAAGGTTCGATTACACTAATCTCTTTCATCACTGTTCACCTATTCGGAGTAGATGTAGGTAACACTCTTCGATAGCTTCTGAATTGAGCTGTTGGCACTGGAACATTTTGGTTTCGGGCACCCAAAAATCTCAAGTACTTCCTATCCAAACTAGCACCACTCATCTCGTGTTCCTTAAAGCCGGGTTCCTTTCTAGTAGCTTTTTTCAGAGAACCACAAATCTTCTCTCGACTTGGCTTCGATTCTGGAGTCTGGACACCCTTTGTCCTACTCTTGTTCTCACAGTCACTTTCATCTGTTTCACTGAACAGTCCACTGATCTGGCTGTGACTATCGGTGCCCAAAGTGGCTTTGTTGATGGCATCAAGCCATATTCCCAGAGAATCTTCAGCATCGGTTGCAAAATAAAATACCGTACCCGTGTGATAGACTTTGAAGGCAAACTTTCTAGACTTTACTTCGGCAGCTTGGGATCCGGTAAATCCAGTTAAAGCTATCAAGCAATCTGCTTTTGTACTATCCTGCGTCTTGAATCTATAAAGTAAAATAAGTATACCATATATAGAGGATATTACAAACCAAAGTTACAATTTTGCGAGCCTCGCTTTGGAATGCTTCGGGTTAAAAGAAATTTTGTTCTAAGGGATGACGAGATAAATGAATAGTCGAAACGAGACTTAGAAGAAAGTAAAAAAAGAGTAAATAACAATACCTATAAAGGAAAGAACCTTTGAGTATAAACCAAGCTCTGGCCCAGGCTCCTCCAGCACCCCGACTTCTATACGTCAACCACCCCTCCAAATCGCCTGCTCCGATATCTTTCACTGAAACGTTTCGTCTTTCTAAAAGTAATAACAAGTATTCCAACAATTAAGCCATGTGAAACAAACTACCGAAAACAAATGTATTAAATATTTTACAGTTTATTGTCCTTACTTGCGAGCAACATGTTTCGCTTTCTACTGATTCGAGGACTGGAGCCAGAGGACTTGTTTGACGTTCCTGGTAGACCGATGCTTCTGGCAACCATCATAGCTCTATTGACAACTCCTTTCTCAGGATGTTTGTCCTTTTCTATAGTCCTAGTTTTCAAATCTGGAGATTGGTTCTGCCTAGAACATCCTACACCGTCCGGAGAATCCGCATTTCTGGCAAGACATTCAGATCTACACCGATCCATGGTAAAATGGCTCATCCCATTGGATCGGTCTTCATCGAACTTATCATATCTATTCCTATCATCCTTCAACTGGTTCTCAAAAATCTCCGTATAACTACACTCGTTGATCGGAGTGGTCGGCTCATCAATAAAATCCATCGACTTCTCTACAAATTCTCGATAAGTTTCCAGATGATCATTCTTATGTCTAGTGTCAAAGCCTTCGGGTTTATGTTGCTCCACAAACTGTTCCACTTTACCAAGCTCTCTGCTAGTAGAGGGCTTTTGCGGAGCCTTTGGTCTCTCCAGAGTATCGGGTAAGTTAGGACTGTTCGATAGGTTCAAGTTCAATGGAGCAGGTTTTGTGAAGTATTTCCTAGGAGGAGGCTCTGGAGGAGTGAGTCTGGGTTTTATTTCAGGTTTCTTGGCAGCCTTATTTTTCGACCACCCAGAACATGTACAAGTCTGCAAGGCACCATAATTCCTACAGCACGAGTTCATATTACTACTGCAAGAACATTGCGGAGGAGTACTCTGGTTTTCCTGAGGTATTTGAATATCACTAACTGAATTAGGTTTGAGAGAAGTATTGTGCACAGTGATTTGTTTCTCTGTCGAAGTGGCCATATTGTCAACCGAAGCTTGGATCAAGGCCTTCTTCTCGATGAGCCTTGAGTGCTCCATTAAGGCACAGTCAATGGTTTGCAGAATAGCACCAAACTTTTTGAATGTCACATCTCCTTCGCTACTGCTTCCGGTGCCTTCGTTATAGCTCTCCGTAGATTCGGTCTTTTCATTGCTACTCTCCCGATTCAATTCAGAGCCTTCTTCCGAAGTTTCAGGATCAGTTCCTGGTCTGTCGATTCGATTCCTGACAATCCTATGGTTTTCACTGCTCGATCCACAAGTATTATTTACAGGATGCGTGATACTGTCGCTATTGCTTTGGCTAACTTCACTGCAACTGGCTTCATCGACGTCGGAGACTTTAATATGTACAACACTTTTAACTAAGTCTGCAGAACTGGATGCCATTGACGTAGACTGTTTTCTGTCAACATCGGAGTAGTTGGAATTACATTCCACTTTGTTAGCCCCCACTACTCCGGTTGCACTTTCCGAGCCCACAGCTGAACTATTATCGATCTCGTTACTGCAACTTTCTGCATTTTCCTGCGAATCAGTCTTTTTAGAGATAATACTAGGTACGCTTCGTGGCATACTGGTTGGTGGTCGAAACTTAGGCCGGTTCTCCAAAGTGGCAGTTTTTCTTTCCAGAAAATCTACCTCAGTGAGATCATAGGCCGGAGTGCTATGGCTCTTATCCAACTTGCCACGTTCTTTACGTCGAGTATTGCTCCGTGTCTTGTTATCACCATCATTGACAACTTCCGTGCTTTTCTCCGAGTTTGCCTGCTGAGTACTCGCATTGTTCTTAACGTTTATATTATTAATATCTACGTTCGTTGAGTTCTGACAACATACTTGATTGGGATCCAAGGGTTCATTTTTTCGAGTATCATCTTTTGAGCCGTCAACAGTCCTCCAGTCTTTCAACGACTTTTCGCTCTCTTCTGACGAGGTGCAGATCACATCCCCAGACTTTTCCTGGAAGTGCACTTTCTTCTCGTCTAGCTGTTGTTCTTCCACTTTTTTTCGCCTTTTCGACTGCTCGATACCCATGCAAGTCTGAGGTCTAATACTTGAGGGGACGTTGTCCAAACCATGGGCACAGGATGCAGCCTTGTCTCGCAGTTGGAAGCTTGTGCTGTGTTCCTGCTTCAATTCGCGCCAGAAACGCTCTAAATCAAGACTGTGCTTCGTCGTTGGGCTTGCTCCAGTTATTGTTGCTCTCCGCTGGACCAAGTTTCTTGGCTTCGTGGAATAAAGGCGCACGGATGACGGGGGATCGACCTCGCTATCGGAATCGCTACTGTCAGTGATCATTGTGTCTAGCATGTTTACAGTGTCCAGGATACTTGTCGGTTCTGGGCTGGGATCTTTAGGTGTATTTCTACAATAAAACATTTCGGTTTAAGAAAAAGCCCTTCAAAATTAAACGATGACCTTAAATATTATTTTTAATTAATGTCAAAGTAAAAATTAATGGAAAATTAAAGACTCTTTGATTTTAATCCTAAGGCTATCTCCATGATATAACCAATGATTAAAAACGAATGGATATGGGATCACTTATTGACATAATAGAAAATAGGTAGAAAACTATCATGTTCCTGTTTATAAATTCGTTAAGTAAGCACCTGGGCAGTGGCATTGTAAAATCAGGGATGGTGAGTAGCTCCGGTCTAGGTGATGGAAGGTTATGTTGCCATCGAGTTGTGTATGGTGTTTTCTTATTACTCGGCAATCTGTACGGTTTTATGTAGATTTGTCCATAAACTTTTGTGTGCCTCGGTCTACGTTTTAAAGTTAACAGGACTTCTGCTGGACTTTCACGAAACAACTCCAGTACATTTTTTCTTTCCCATCCGACAACTGTCTGGTAATTTACCTAATTAATAAAACATATATGTAAAATCAATGTTATATTAGAGACAGTACTTGTACACCATGTACTACAAACATGGAAACAACAAATATTTTTACTGTCATTACCTTGTTTACGCATAGATTGAACTGTTAATAAAAGATTGCATCAACAGGTTGCGCAAATTCACTACTAAGTTTTGCGGTACTTACCTGAACTATTTCATCGCCTTCTTCCATTTTCCCACACTGATGAGCTGCTGATCCAAATTTTATTTCTGCTACTTGATGTGCCCCGTGGAATGATGGTAGAATGTAAAATCCCTATAAACAGAGAATGCTGACAAGTTTAAAGAACACGATTGCATGGTTGTGGGAGTTCCATTGTATAAACGCAATATAGCGACAATGTACTTGTTATCTGGAAAGGAAGTTACAATCAATGACGTTCACATGTGTAGGTAAATTGGAGCTTGTCTCTCGTTATCTGGGCAGGATGTGGTGGATCGGTTATTTTCAAAAGAAAGGGAAATGACTAGATTATTCAGACTGGAATATTCTAATTATGGAAATGTTATTGCTAGCTTTAAAGTCAATGATACAACAATAAAACAAGGAAAAAATCATTTCCTGTTACTAATAGAAATAATTAACAGGAGATGACATTCTATTTAGATTAGCAAACTGTACAAAAAAACAATAGTATAAATGCAGCTGAATCGGAACAGTGCTTATTTTGTCAATGATAAACTTTTGTAACGAGTTTAACAGCATCTTGCAATGACCAGAAAAATCATTTACATATTTTCCTCAATTAATAACTATGTCCATCAGAAAAATTTAAAGTGCATACAATGATAAAATTAAAGAAGCCTTTATTACTAGATCGTCACCAGGCCTCTTCTTCAGTGTCGCCAAGTCCAGACTAGCAGGTTGCAAGATCATTGGATCGGCAATGTCTCGGATAATGTAGTCCGCTAACTTTGCTAGTTGTCCACAAGTGGTTCTAATTTCTTCGATGGGCTTATCAGCAAATCTGTCTCGCTGTGCACAGGTCGCCATCTCCAGGGACAATTTGAGTAGTTCTGCTTTCTTATCATTGTACTCTAATTGTCCACTAAATGGTGGTCGATCGAGCCATCGTACTAATGGCTTTACTGCTGTCACCACTGATGCTACGTCGGATAATGTTTGAGTTGTGACAGGTTTGGAATCGGTCTGACGACATAATTCATTGTGCAGACTATATGCTTGACAACTAAGCCGTAACGCCAAGAGTTGCAGGTTTTCTCGGTCAAGTTCATAGTGGAAATTACGTAGGTATTCAACAGCCTCAAGGATGATTTCTTGGTGGCCAAGTTTCAACACTCCAAGGTGCTCCAAATCTTCAGGCCTTAGGTTTAAAAGTTGCTGTCCATTCACACTGTGATTTGTGAAACTATGAACGTAAGGCAGCACCGAATTATCCAAGCCTATTAATGAAGAGAAGAAAATGTGATTGATTAATTAAAATAAAATAGCATTAAAAATAACTTATACAAATGCAAAAAGAATATTTCATGTTTTCAGCTAGAAACATACTAAATCAATAATGAAGTTAGTATTTAGTGATTTACAAAAAACAAAAACATCACATTTCTATAAACTTCTGCGACATCTCCGTAACTAAAACTACCAACGACCAATGGAGACAAATATAAGCATATAAAGGGACAGCGGAGAGCATGGGTTCAATTAAAAGTCTACGCTCTAATTACTTCTGTCAAATTAAAATCCATTATGCTGTTCTGCTAATTAGCCGTTGTGGCAAAATGTTTAAGTGGTACAGTTTATTTAACCAATGACAGAAATTTCCGAAGAAATGGAAATTAATTTTTAATTATAATTATTGAGTGAAATGCGAAAAATGAAAATGATTTGAAAATCAGTGGTCTCTGTGACCAGGAGCGACGACATTCGAGGGCGTATACAGGAAGTGGAAACATCCGATTCTCAAGGCGCGCGTGACATCGGTACTCTTGCATCCCAATCGCACGAAGGACATTCCTGCAAGAGGTTAACCCTTTTTTCGCACCTTTTAACCACTCGCACACTTGATCCGTCTTCCATTCGGCAACGTTAACATACGCCATGGTTTGCCGCCGCTCATCCTCGCCGCTCTGGAAACAACCATGGAGCAACTCCTACTGACTCCTACTGTCATCGCGGGACACTGGAACCTGGAACGGGGAACCATTGAGCATAAAGTACAAACATTAATAGATAGACTCATGAGCCCATTCAGCCAGAGATGAGTTGGGAGATTGCTCACTGGCAGGGTCGCGCGATCGCATCCTGTGCTGCCCTCTCGTACCATTCCAGAGAAAATTGCCATTTCGTCACATCTACATCGATATCATTGGTCCATTACCACTAGTAAAAGGATTCAAATACTGCCTCACAATTATAGAGCGATTTACACGCTGGCCTGAAGCAGTACCCATTGCGGACATTTCAGCGGAAACCATAGTTAACGCTTTCTATTCAACATGGATCGCAAGATTTGGAGCACCATCAGTTATCACTACAGATAAAGGATCTCAATTTGAATCACAATTATTTCAAGCACTAGCAAAACTAGTAGGTACAACATACAAAGAAAATTAATACAACAGCATATCATCCATGTGCCAATGACATGGTGGAAAGGTGACATCGTTCATTAAAAGCCGCCATTATGTGTCACGCCAACACTCAATGGATTGACACCTTTCCCTAGAGCTCGAAAATTCTCGGTAACATTAAATTGGAGAAGATAACTGTGAAACATACCGTAAGTTACCGGGAACATTGAGAATTTAAGAGAACGTTAATTTTGTTATTTATACTTTAGGTTTCTTCGTTTAAATAACTTTTTTTTTCCAATCAACTTCAAAGTTCAACCTAAAGAGTAATAATTACTATTAGAAAATATTGATTATAGGGTCGTATTTAGCTCCAGTCAAAAATATTCACGTATGTACAACTTCACGGAAAATTCCACGCCATTTATTTCAAACGAACTGATATTTCATTCTGCGACGAAGCGAATGGGAGGTTTTGATTGGCTATGAAGAACGTACAATGGAAATTCCTCTCTACGATGTTTCTCTATAGCTAATCGAAACCTCTCGTTCGCTCTGTTGAAAAATTAAAATTCTCATAATTTCTCGATAAAAAAGGCTTTGGAGAAATTACCAATAAATTACCGGGAATTTCTCTTCGTTTCTGACGTAACTTACTGGATTTAGAACTCTACCTTTCCCACAGTTCTTCTTGGACTGAGAACAAGTATCAAGCAGGATCTAAATACCTCTGCAGCAGAACTCGTTTATGGAACCTCATGTCGTCTCCCAGGTGAGTTCTTTATAGGTGTGACACCTACTAATCAACCCCTCATCTTTTTAGAGAAACTACGATCCATAATGAGAAAAATATGACCCGCTCCAATAGCACATCATACAAAAGGAACAACATTTGTTCACGAAACATTACATGCATGTTCACACGTATTTATCCATGTTCATGCAACCAGACGACCATTCGAAAATCCTTACGAGGGTCCATATGAAGTCCTAGAAAAAATTAACGACGGAGTCTTCAAACCAACCTAAAAGGAACTCCGACTACAGTCTCGATTGAAAGACTTAAACCGGCATTTACAGAAAAAGACGTTCCGGATACAACCGAACCGTTATCGAGCCACCAAAAAGACACTCCTCGCACATATTCAAGGACGCAAAAACATGTCCGGTTCGCGCCTTGAAATTGCGGCGCTCAAGGGGGAATATTGTGGCGTCAGCAGCTAGGACAACTGTACCCGTATACACAGTTCAGGCTAACGCCGCAAGCGGCGCTTCGATAGGGCAACGCGCAAACACACCTTAATTCGCCGTGTAGTTAGATATACACAACACAAGAAGAAGAGAAGTCTAACGACGAAGTACTGCAAAAGCGCGGTCTATTAAGTTTGTGACAAAAGAAAGTTTATATATGCCAAATAGGCCTAATAATAAATACTGTAATTATGTCGATACAGTGTTTTATTTATCATTAACAAAAATAAATAATAGGCGAACGAGTCGTATAGTGCTATGGCGCGTTCGGCCACATGCGTGTTAGCACTATTTTTACCCGACTCGCTCGTCTAGCATTTATTCCGTTAATGATGAATAAAACACTATGGACGTTATCACAATACTTATTATTAAACCCATTTGGCGTACATAAACTTTCTTTTATTACAGCTTTGATAGAGCACACATTTTTGGCGGTAATTCCGTCGTTAGACTTTTTACTTTTTTTACTACTTATATATCTACACGGCGGACTAAGGTGTATTTGCACGTTGTCCTATCGGAGCGCCGCTTGCGGCGTTTGCCTGAACCGTGTATGCGGTACCGTTGTCCTAGGTGCTGACGCCACGATATTCCCCCCTGTGCGCCGCAATTTCAGGGCGCGAACCGGACATGCTTTTGTGTCCTTGAATATGTGCGAGTGTCTTTTTGATGGCTCAATGACGGTTCGATTGTACCCGGAACGTCCTTTTCTGTGAATGCCGGTTTAAGTCTTTCAATCGAGACTGTAGTCGGAGTTCCTTTTATGTTTATTTTGAAGACTCTGTCGTTAATCCTTTCTAAGACTTCATATGGACCCTCGTACGGATTTTCGAGTGGTCGTCTGGTCGCATCAACACGGATAAATACGTGTGAACATGCGTATAATGTTTCGCGAACAAATGTTGTTCCTTTTGTGTGATGTGCTACTGGAGCGGGTCGTATTTTTCTCATTGTGGATCGTA
>NW_019394889.1:0-36514 GCF_000612105.2 Orussus abietinus | reverse complement strand
TATTGGCTTGAAAACCACACGTGACATGATAATTGCTATCTGAGATAAAGAAATTCGTTCTCGATTGAGCCCTTGTTCATTCGGCTCGAACAGATCCTCTTGATTCCCAGGGGAGGAATTCGCGAAAAGGGTTCACCCCAGGCGAGACATCCGAATACGGATCCGCGGTGATATCGATCCCCTGCATTTAAAAAACCGACACCCCCAAGCGATACAATCGCGCAACAGCACCCGTGCCCACCTACAAGAAAATTGCATCCGCTAGCAATATCCTGTAACGCGATCCTTAATTCCACCTCATCATAAGGAATTTAAAGGAGGAAGAAGGTAAATCGACGAGTCTCGGGGCCCACTCGTAAATTCTTTTCCGAGACCCCTCCTCGTGCAGGAAATTGTTCAATAAGGGTAAAGAGCGATTTGCATAACGCGACACGAAGGCGTTAAACGAATCGCGGGTTGGTGCACTTTTACGTACCTCTATCTCCGATCGTGACGAGTGACTTTATCTCTTCATCTTCTAGGGCACCGAGTCCCCTTTCACGTTATATTATATACATTTCCTCGTACATAGAAAAACTAACCGAGCAAATTTAATCGATCTCGCGCACTAAAAATCATAAATAATCGATCTCACTTGGAGGCCGGTGCGGCAGTTCCAGCCAGAAGTCGCATCGACAAATTGTCAAGGTGTAAATCGGGGAGGGGAAGTTTCCAAAGTATCGAGTAATAATTAATGCACAACTCGCAGGGGGCCCAGCTTCGCGGCGCCGTGCGTTATTACAATTAATAAACCATTTCTGGGAGGGCGTTTCGCAGCCACTTGGAGCGCCGCGTACACCCTTGCAATCTGCATGGGCACCCGCCCCCGGTGCACCCCATGGCTGGTGCTTCCTAATTTCCATGAAAACTATTTATCCAACTATACCTAAAATAACTAGCACCGCGACGGAGCGTGCTCCGGCATTGCGGTGGCGGGCAAGATAAACGGCAGAGGATTAGGCGCATATTATTTAACCCGGTTCTAATTAATGTGCCGTACAACCCCTCGCATGCGAGGGGTGTCGCGATGTCGAGGACCGTTTGGCTTCATTTCCGTTCCGTAATTTTATTTACTGGACCGGGCCCCTCTGCACTGGCCGACCTTTTATCCGGCAGGCTTTTATTACGCCGACCGAGTGAACCTTGAATTTACGGTCCTTACTATCGCGAACTACCCTCTCCTGCCCGGCCACCCCTTTTCCTCCCTATCAACGTTCTTCCCCGCTTTGCCCCTTGTTTTTCCTTCACCCTCGGGCGGGCTTAATCCGATGTTCAATTAAATTTTTAATTGGCGATTACTGGCCCTTAATCGGCCTCGTCTTAACTGGTACCGAATTAAATTCGGGGAGCGAGAACGGCCCTAGGGTTTCAGCTCGAGTGTGCCTCGATTTCATTGTTTAAGGTGAAGTAAAACATCCTTCAATTCAGTCGATTCGAATACAACACTTTTTTTTAAGGGTATTAGACCAAACTGTCCGAAACATTGACACATCACTCCTGATCATCTAAGAATTGTCCTGACACCTTCAAAATTTGGATTTTTCAAACAAATTTTTTAACTCAGTCCAGGCCAGAACCAAAATGGCGTCGAGCTCTCATATTTCGATCAATATACAATTATCGAAAGCTCTGATATGAGAATCGAAAGGGTCAGGACAATTTTACGTCAATTTAGAACACTCTGGTAATCGATAAACTCGTATTTGAACGGGGTAAAGGCAAAAAAAGTGTTGTATGCGCTTCTTTGCTAAAACGATGGGAATACGAGGTCTCGGAGTGAAAATTTAATTGACCTGGAAATCACAGATGGCGCAGGGGGTTCCTCCGCAGTCAATTAGGACCCCAGAAGGCATGAATCCAGAGGATTTCTGGAGTTTTACTTCGCTTTCTTTATAATTATTGTACGAAAACGACAGGTGGAATATGCCATTTGGTACAATACACAATATAATTCGACCCAGCTGTCAATATAAAAACCAACGTCGGCAACTGAGGCATTTAGAAAAATCTTCTTTATCGACGTTGATCAAGTTCCTCGACGTGTTTCACTTCACCTTAATTCCCAATAATTGACGAGTGGGTTGGGCATACATATACCTTTGAGAATTACACGTTTCCATGTGTTTTCGTAGATATTTGAAGAAAACGGTGCGAGCTTTTTAGCTCGGGGAAGAATTTTGGGACCGAACCACCGGCGCGCCGTTCGCTCTAGGTGGCGGATTTCGATTGGTCCAGGCACCCTTTGACCCTAGAATCGCTTCTATGATACCGGGCCTCCGGCCAGGGCCTCTTGTCACGCAGTTTGACGATCAATCGCGAGAGCCGTGGATCGTCCAATTTCCATGGGAAATCCTCGGTCGAGTGTCGGGCTGAACGGCCAATAGCGCCGACGCGAAGTTTTACGGGCGCACTGAATAATACAGCCTCGTACCTGGCGGGGCTGAATATTCATTCGTACAAGTAATACCCTTCGCCCCGGCAAAGCGTTTTACAACTCAACCTGGCACACGTCAAGCTCGCAAACGGCTCCAGGGCTTCTCCGATGCGCGGCCATGATTTACATTCGATATTAAACCCGCCGGTTTTACAAGTTTCCGGGCCGAGGAGGCCCTCTCTACTTTTGCCACTCTCTAGCTCTCCATCCCTCTCTTTTGCTCGGAACTTCCGTCGATAAACGGCCGCTATTTAGGGCCGACATTAATCCCGCTTTTTCGCGAGCTTCTCGCCATTTCGCATTGTTCGACCCCCAACGAACGCCAGAGAGAATTACGCGGAAATCGGGTGAATACAACGAGATTCCTGAAATAAGTTAAAATCCCCAAAAAGTAGAATTCCTTACCCTCGATTGCCTCATTTCCTTTAATGACGTATGAGATTCAATGGCACAAGGACTGTAATGCGCGTATAGTTCGATGAAAATTGGTGAAAACCATTGCGAGGGGGGTTTGAGAAAATTAAGGCGATGTGAAAGTGGCATCGAAGAGGTCTTGTCTATAAAACTTTTCTCCCAACTCGATTTACCGAATAGTTTGAAACTTTACAACGTGAATAAGGGGACTATAAGGAAGGTCCTGAAACTCATGAGCTTTCGATTCTTTTCAAATTTCTTTATAGGTATTTTGAAAATAGTTTGTAAAAAATGAAATTTCGCGAGTTTCAGGGCCTACCTTAGGGTCTCTATATTCGCGTTTTAGAGTATGAAACGATTTGAGAGACCCAGTTCGTAGAAAAGTTTTATGAACGATTGAGCTTTCGAATGCCACTTTCACATCCCCTTAAGGGCACGCCAAGTTTTGTCGAAATTTAGAAAAAAGGGGGCGGAGTAAATTAAATCAAAGAAATTGGCTCGCTGAGTATTTAGGGTAATTTTCAGCCCGAGCCGAATGAGATATTATTTCTACATTAAATCAGGCAAAATGGAGTGTTATCGGGAAAATTGGCCAAAAAATAGAATTATCTACGAGATTTCCTTTTTCCTTCAAGTAGCAATTTTCTCCGAGTGTCTAGTGTTATTTATACGACTCAGCTTCCCCTCTCGGTGCCCGCGATATTAATTGAACGAGTTTACGAGCCGTTCTTCGGCCGCGTTCAGGAACTCCGGGATCCGGGGCACGTTGTAATTCTCACTCGCCATTAAAACCCGCGATCGCTTTTACGCCGACCCGATATCGATCAGGCGGAGCTTCAAAGAGGCAGGAGAGAGAACCGGGAGAGATTCTTCCCGGCAAATGCCTCCTCGATTGCGAGGATTCACTCGTAAGTGCGGACGCTGGAGGACCGGGAACAGAAAATCGTGTCGAGTGCCAAGCTCAAAGCGGCTTTATCCGACGGATAAAGAGCACTTATTTATTTGCCCACCCCTTTCGGTAACGTCACGCGAGAATCGGGGACCGAGGGGAATTTTCGATAAAGTCGGGGCTGCCTCCGCCACCTCGGAATTTTCTTCCTCGGAACTTGTCGGGCATGCCATCTACATTTTCCTGTAAAATCCCTTTACATGCCTTGACACATCGAATCTCGGTATTACCTAATGCGTACTTTGAACATCGCGAGTGAATTTCAACCCTTTCGCGGAGGGTTGATAAATGTCAAACGTAGAAGAAAGAGTTCCGCGGACTTTTAATCTTGCCTTTTCTTGCGCGAATGGAAAAGATCAATTACGTCCTATGAAATGTGTGGAAGAACTTTGAGAAGGGTGCTGTTGCTTATTTCAAGAATGGAGGGCATGCCATCTATATTTTCCTGTAAAACCCCTTTACATGCCTTGACACATCGAATGTCGGTATTACCTAATGCGTACTTTGAACATCGCGAGTGAATTTCAACCCTTTCGCGGAGGGTTGATAAATGTCAAACGTAGAAGGAAGAGTTCCGCGGACTTTTAATCTTGCCTTTTCTTGCGCGAATGGAAAAGATCAATTAGGTCCTATGAAATGTGTGGAAGAACCTTTAGAAGGGTGCTGTTGCTTATTTCAAGAATGGAGGGCATGCCATCTACATTTTACCGTAAAACCGCTTTACACGCCTTTACACATCGAATGTCAGTATTACCTAATGCGTACTTTGAACATCGAGAGTGAATTTCAACCCTTTCGCGGAGGGTTGATAAATGTCAAACGTAGAAGAAAGAGTTCCGCGGACTTTTAATCTTGCCTTTTCTTGCGCGAATGGAAAAGATCAATTACGTCCTATAAAATGTGTGAAAGAACTTTGAGAAGGGTGCTGTTGCTTATTTCAAGAATGGAGGGCATGCCATCTATATTTTACCGTAAAACCGCTTTACACGCCTTTACAAGTCGAAAATTGGAATTACCTACCGACGTCGACATCGTGAGTGAATTTCGACCCTTGGAGGAAGAGTTGAGAAAAATTCCGAAAACAGAGAGAAAAATTTCACGGACTTTCAATCTTGCGTTCCCTCGCGTGTAAGTGGGAAATGAAGATCATTAGGTAGTCGTAGGAAATGTAAGGAAGAAATATGAGAGAAATGTTGATGCTCATTTCAAGGGTGCCTCGATTTTCTGCATTCGAGCGGAGAGCGTCGATCGATCTGCTTCGACGTGTCCGACGAATTCGACCGAATCAGGATTTTTGGCACAATGTTGGGGATTCCGCGGTAACACGGCAAATCCGTCCGGACGGTGTAATCTGCACTCCCTCGCGTTTTTCCTCTATCCCTGACTTCCGGTGACGTGATCGCCACGGCTGCCAAAACGTCTATCACGGTCGACGACCGCTCCTCGGTCGTGCAAGCACCACACTTTTCCGGATAAATGGAATAATACAACAAAAAAATGCACCCTGCGATGCGGCCATCGACAAAAGGCGTTGGATATATCGATTCTACAATTCACTTTGGAATATCTCTCCTCGTTATTATTTTCCTTATTCAATGAGAAATCCATACGCATTGAAAGCGGACCACCTAAATTAACGAGAATTATTAGATAATAACCCTTCCACTGCAAAAGGCGTACATATGGCCTCAACATTTGGTCCATTATCGCTTGCCCGCCCGCGCGAATTTCGCCCATATGTCAAAAAGACATAGCAATCAACCGATTAATTATTCTTAATTATTCTTCCATAATGTGACATTAACCGTTCGATACTGATTATTTTAGGCATGCAACGAATTGCGACGAGATACTAATAACAATCAGCGGTGGAAACGTTTACGTTTACGTTTACTTTAAATTCCATGTTAATACCAAGACGCAAAGTCGAATTTAAATAGTAATTACTTGTGACGAAAGATCGAAAGAAAATTCTTTTAACGTCATATTCGAACTTATATCGCCTCCTGCCACGAGAAGTAATTGTAAGAAAGTACTTGTAACAAAACAAGAAGTACTTGTAAAATGAGATCGAAAAAAAATTCTTTTTACAACATATTCAAACTTATATCGCCTATTGCCACGAGTAGTTTCGTTGAAAAATCTGAGCCGATAAGTATCCGCATCTCACCGCCACTTTTTATAAATCAGTTCGCATAGTTGGTGATATCGAAATATCGCGGATCGATCGTTGGAATAAGTGGAGCGCTGATATCGCTCCTCGTTCGCAGAGTGGAATCAGAGCCGCCATTAACGAGTATATGTCCTTACGGGAACGTCGACGAGGACTCTGAATCGGGTGAATTCACCTGCCGAGTGGTGCGGCATTAAGGCTGAATGCGAATTGTCCGCGGTTCGGGGGCGTGTTCGGGGCTGTTCCAAGGGGGTAAGGTCGTGTGCAGGGTCGGGGAACACTGTACATGTGTACCGAGAGCAAATGCTGGCTGACTCGTATTACGAGTCACTTTAAGTTCACTCTAATGAGTCCGCCGTTCGCGCTGGTGGCGCGAACGCGTGTTCGCGATATGCCGGCTCGTAATGTGCAAGTATGTCAGGGTTCAGGCTTGCGAGCACTTGCAGCAGCCTATGTACGTGCACGTTTGCACCTCCCCGAGGCCCGAAATCACTCCCTAATGTCCTCGAGGTAGCGAATCGTGCCACTGACTAGTGCTCGAGTTACGGCTTTACCGGTGAAAAAATTTGTTAACAACCATTTAGACGCTCATTCGCGTCCCAATGTCTCGTGAAGACTTCTACATTGAGAGTTGTGAAAATGGTCGCGAAGGGGGTGGAACGAGTTAAAATAATTCTCTGGGAAATTTAAACTGGGCGTATCTTCGTTAATTAAGGGATCTGATAAGGGAATCAGCTGTTCCACTTTTGCCGAGAAGTACTGCTCAATAGTTGCGGACTCAGGAGTTCGTGCAAGGAGGCTTGCGAGCACTTGCAGCAGCCTATGTACGTGTACGTTTACACTTTCCCGAGGCCCGAAATCACTCCCTAATGTCCTCGAGGTAGCGAATCGTGCCATTGACTAGTGCTCGAGTTACGGCTGTGCCGGTGAAAAAAATTGTTAACAACTATTTAGACGCTCATTCGCGTGCCAATGTCTCGTGAAGACTTCTACATTGAGAGTCGTGAAAATGGTCGCAAAGGGGGTGGAACGAGTTAAAATAATTCTCTAGGAAATTTAAACTGGGCGTATCTTCGTTAACACTAGGTTTACGGGACCCGTCAATTTGACGGAATTCAAAATTCAAAAAGAAATACCGAAAAAACCATAACATTAATATTAACTATTTTTGTATCGTAAATTAATCATTTCATCCAAAGAATTTGTACACAATTATTTTTTCCTAAGCCTTCTAATTATTAAAATATGTATGTAGTATAACTATCTCTACGAAACCCGTCAAATTGACGGATTAGCTAATTTCATAAACAATTCATATATATATGCTTAGTTGCAGTGAGTGTAAGGCGAAGACGGGAGTGAAAGTTTGCATTGAAAATGGAGAAATAGAAGGATCTTCGGATGGTGAAGAGGAAAACTTCTTGAAATTGTGTCGTAGGAAGAAAAGGATGCGCATTCTTTCTAGTTCTGACTCCGAGGATGAGAGGTCGAGCATTCCAATCATTTCCGTGATAATTTTTAAAAAAGGACTTTTTACATATTAATAATTTATTTAAATGTAAAGCCTAGTGATGTTTAATACAGATTTAATTTGAATAAATCGATGTTTTAAAGAAAATGCGTGTTTTCGTTTACCCGTCAATTTGACGGGTGCTGATAGAAACAGGTATATAAAAAACGCCCGTAAACCTAGTGTTAATTAAGGGATCTGATAAGGGAATCAGCTGTTCCAGTTTTGCCGGGAAGTACTGCTCAATAGTTGCGGACTCAGGAGTTCGTGCAAGTTCGGAAAGTAGCTTACCTACACCACAGGGGAAGTGGGTTATCGCCGGAGAGCCGTCGGCGGAAAATTATTTGGGGGTGGTGCTGGGCTGGGGGTGTCGCGAACGGCGCCGGGACATGACGTCCATCAAATTCTCATGAGGACGATAAGGTTAGGGCTTATATTTCCAGTACAAAGGGTATTCTCTGCCGAGCTTTTTTCATCGGTCCCTTCTTCGACGTCATTTCCGGGGTCGTTGTTAACGGGTGCATCAGGCCATGGGAAGGCTTTTCCTCTGGCCCCGGGCGTGGCTGCTTGAGATTCCCGGTACGTGTCATCGCGTCCCTGTCCCTTATCATACGACGAAGATTTTCGATACAAACTGCACCCTCCTCGTCCCCGTCGATAAGCCGATTAAAATTCAATCCTCTTATCTACAAGTTTTTTCCGCCCTTCATTATCCATGAAATACCCTAGTAATTATCGCACGATGCTAAAAAGCCAAACACTGAATCAACTTTTGTAGACAAGAAAATTGTTGCACTAAATATATGCTCTGAAAACGTTCCCGAAATAATTAAGAAACTCGGTGGAGTTTCGTGCCAGACATATGCATAGAGGCGCGGAACTCTGCCGTAGCCATTATCTGCGATGTTTACCCTGGCGCGTCCACCTGGACAATGATGATCATTTATGGAGTTACAGATATCGCTATCACGATCGCTCGTATAACGTATTCCTTGTTACCGTATATTTTTTAAACACGCACATTATTAATTAAAATCCCCCAGGAATATCATTTTTGCCTTCCGGTGGTATTCCTGCGTCATCATCCCCTTAGCTGTGAAAGTTATCCTTAGCCTTCCGGCTGACGGGACCGGACTTCCGGGGGAATACCGCGGGATCATCCCAGAAATCGCATAAAATTTCCGCGAAATTTTTACGACGGTTTCCTGACTCCCGGGAAGAATGGCTGGAGGGGGGCGTCCCTTTTTAAGCGGTTCCGCGAGTCGAGCGCGTCCCGGTCGGCGGGGCCGCACCGTCCGGGCGTGTCATCCAATTTCCGCCCGGCTTTTCCGCGCCCGCCGGTAATTTTCTTAGCAAGAAAAATCCAGGCACCATCTCACCCTTCCAGCTCCCCTTTCCCCGGTATCTGGTGCCCGTCGAAAATACGTAACCGCGAGGCCTTTCACGCGCCCCGACGAGGTGGCGTTCGTTCTTTCCGACCGCGCCTCCACCCTCCGGACTCGGCTCGGGCAGAACTACCTCGAAATGTACGAACCTGGGTGTACTCGTCCATTCAAACGCGACGTAACTTTCCGCCCCCCGACGCCGACCGCACGACTCGCAACGCCTTCCCCAGGGCTTTGTTCAAACTTACCCTCGAAAGGGATCGAAAGAGTCGAAAGACGACAAAGGGCTCCGAGGTGAATCCTGCAGGAAGAGCGCGTTTTATCTCTCCCACCGGATCTCCCCTTTCACCGGATTTCGGGGAGAGGTGCTTTTTCCGGGTTTCACCTAATTTCAGAGATAATATGGGGACCTGACGTTTGGACCACTACAAAGGATGACGAGTCCTGGTGGAACCAAGAGGCGATTTCAATTTTCCATGTTTTCTCCGAATTTTCCTTTTCCTAAAATAAATGAATATAACTGCAAATCCTTATAAGCGAGATATAGACGAAGTTTAGACTGGCGCGTCAGACCGCACCGACAAATTTCTTTGTTGATCGGTTTAATTAACCCTTTCGTTACTTTGGACGAGATATCTCGCGACCCAATACTGGCCGATTAACGCTTTTGACGAGATATCTCGTGACCCGGTAGTAGCGGATTAACGCTTTTGACGATAATCTAGCTTTCTAGCACCAATATTTTGACATTCTAAATGAATATATTTTATATAACTAATTCTATTCGTATAGCTATAAGGAAGAAATAAATACAGCTACTACCGGATCGCGAGATATCTCGTCAAAAGCGTTAATCCGCTACTACCGGATCGCGAGATATCTCGTCAAAAGCGTTGATCGGCCAGTATCGGGTCGCGAGATATCTCGTCCAAGGTAACGAAAGGGTTAAGATAATGCCATTTTGACCTAGGTGAAAAGATTCGTAAAACGACAAAGGTCTTCGAGATGAGCCACAAAGAATGTGCGCGTGCCATCTCGCCCATTGGATTTCGCAGGTAACTGCTTTTTCTCGGTTTCACCTAATTTCAAAGATAATATTGAAATCTGACGGTTAGATTACAGAGAGTATTACTGGCGAGTCCTAATGGAATTCTCCAAAGTGGCGTCTTCAATTTTCTCTCTTTCCCTGAATTCTTCCTTTTTCTAGGATCCACGTTCCTTTTCCCTTTATTTCCCGTCCCGCGGGATGAAAAGTAAACGTTGGGCCGCGCGATGTTGCATTCCGTCTTCAGTCGAGGGATAATGGGCGCGATTGTAAAGTTCGAATTAATTCGTTCGCGAAATGCTCGAGACTTCGGCCACGTTCAATACCCCGAGGGGTTTTCGGTCCGGAAGGTAAAGTTCCAGCCTGGAGGCGAAAGTTGAGTAATTCGCGTAGTAAGTTCCGCACACTTTTGATTTTCCGCCGGTACTTTTCGGCCTTTGTCCCCGTTTTTGCAGAAGTTATAGAGAGGGAGAGATCCGGGAGGCGACAAAGAGCTCCGAAATGAGCCTTACCCGGAGAGTATCCTTTCGCGTTACACCCCAAACCGCTTTTTTTCCCGCTTTGACGGGAATTTAGAATACGGATGCATTTAAAAGGTTTGCCCCACTTTTCGGAGCAACGAGGTAAAGCGAGGCACCGAGTCCCTACCTGGACTTGGAGTGGCCGATGAATGCCGATATTCCGGGAGTTTCGGTGTCGAAAGAAAGGAATTAGCATGTTAAAGAACGTAACGCCTCGCAATTTGCCTAGTTAATAAGTTCCTTGCACTCCTAACTGCCGGCAGGAGATTCTAGAGAAATCTTGAAAGGATGCCATCGTCCTTTCGAAACGATTAAAATCCTTCCGGAAGCCGTAACATTCCTCTTTCCACTCCATTTCTCCCCTTACCCTAAAAACAATAATTATCCCGATTGCCCGATTTAATCCCGGAGTCCTCCCGACCTAATCATCCCAAATGACTGATTAAACATTCATGTTGCCAGAAAATTGTCACGCGCACATATAAATTATTACATAAAGCAGGTTTGCAAGGATCGCCAAGCGTGGTCAAAGCCAGTAATCGAGTGAGGTAATTCTCGGCGGAGCACGTGGTAATTCACGGCCCCGCAGAATAACGATGTTAGTAATGATTGATGAGACCGACAATTCGATCGATGAATCGTTCGATCCACGTGCCACGTCGAAACTCGATCAATTAGTCAGATCGGACGCAAACCAACCGGCTGCTCGTTATACGTTCATTCGGGCGAAGCCTCGATGTGCACACACCGACTCGGGCCCGGCCTTGCAAACAGGTGAATATTTTACAAACTTAATTTTCACGTCGAGCAACATTACCATCATTGAGCGGCTGGCCGACGCCAAAAGTTGTAAATATTCTGAAATTTCCATAATTCGCGATCGCCGGTTACGATCGCACCTCGATAAAAGGGAATTCGCCCCCGGCCGCGAAACGCACCGATTAAAGCATCTCCATTTACTAAAGCGTTGTTTTCGTTCGTATGTACGTATGTACGTATGTATGTGTGTCATGAAACAAAGGTAACATTTTTTCGACGGGATCCGATTCGTATTTTGAATATCGCCGATACATGTCCCCCCAAAATCGGGGTTGAGGATGTCAAAAATTTCGTCGGATCAAAATAATTCCGATTGCATGATCGAGATTCGGCAATTAATTGATCAAACTCGGCGCAATCGAGCCATCGCAAAGAGTCGTCCTGCCGAAGCCGAATGCATCGGCGCTCGGGGTATATGTAGTATTTATATTAAATAGTTATTTAACCCGCGACAACATTCATTGTTATTTGCTGATGGAATTAATTAAAACAAGGCGTGTTTATTATTTCATGCTCGAATTCGCATATGTACATATTCTATATGGAATCGTTTATGCATGGTGCGCCGAAAGATGGAAATGGTACTTCGCACCAACCCTAGTAGCACAAAATATTTGTCTTATATCCTCTATATATTTAACGAGTATCGTACATTTTGTAGATATTTAGGAGACATTTTAAATATTTGCGAAACAATTACTTTAGAATATTATTTTTATATTTGTATAATATTAACTCCACGTGTTTTCGTAATATTTTTCTTATAGATATACGAAACATTTCGTTTCATTTTAATATAAGTATTTTTTCAATATTATCTGCCGAATACATTGTAAAAGTTATAAAAATATTTAAAATCAAAATTCTGCTACCATAATGAAATAGCGGAACTCCGATCATTTTGCCTTTGTCTTTCCGAATTATACATTTGTCGTGTGTTTTGGTAATATCCAATGAAGTATCCTTATAATAATCGTAAAGTATAAAATGTATTTTTATTATACGTTTATAAATAAGAAACTATAATTTTGATGCATGTTTATAAATTGTTGAAGATGAATGTGTCATTGAGATTTTGAATTAATATTTTAGATATCTTCGAATGAAATCTACGAGATATCTTAAAGAATCTGTCGCTTGAGATATTTAGCAATGATTACGAACAGGTATTTAGAAATTATTCTGTGCTACTAGGGCAAGGGTTTATGGAATTACATATTCGGAAGGAGGTTTCAGTTAAAACGAACTTCGTAAAGGAAAACTCGTCGACTAGTGCGGTCATATGAAGGCGAGGTGAAATTCATAGCTTTTTACGTGTCAACGAGGCAATTGCAGTTTTAGCAACGACTCGCGAGGAACTTTTATGCGTTTCTCCTTTTCTCTTTATAACATTATAAATTAACAATAAAATACAAAAATGGGAAGTGAAATTATTTCTCGTTGCATTGGGCAAATGAATATCAAGTGCATGTAGGTGTTTAATATTTTGTGCGCGACGCATTGTATTTGCAAATGATTTAATTTCGATTAATCAGGAAGCGGGGAAACTGTCTCGCGAGTGCACTGATTTCACTGCCATGACCTGCACCTCCTTGACTTGTAAAGTATTCCATAAAGAATCGTCTCGTAGAGAGAAGGGCACCCATCATGAAGCACGACAAACACTTAAGAAGTAACTCCACCCATGTCGACAGTCTCGATACATGCAGAGTAAAAATGGAAAGTAAGGAAATGGTAAGAAAATGGAAAGTTCCTTCGTAAAGGAAAACTCGTCGACTAGTGCGGTCATATGAAGGGGAGGTGAAATTCATAGCTTTTTACGTGTCAACGAGGCAATTCCAGTTTTAGCAACGACTCGCGAGGAACTTTTATGCGTTTCTCCTTTTCTCTTTATAACATTATAAATTAACAATGAAATACAAAAATGGGAAGTGAAATTATTTCTCGTTGCATTGGGCAAATGAATATCAAGTGCATGTAGGTGTTAAATATTTTGTGCACGACGCATTGTATTTGCAAATGATTTAATTTCGATTAATCAGGAAGCGGGGAAACTGTCTCGCGAGTACACGGATTTCATTTCCATGACCTGCACCTCCTTGACTTGTAAAGTATTCCATAAGGAATCGTCTCGTAGAGAGAAGAGCACCCATCATGAAGCACGACAAACACTTAAGAAGTAACTCCACCCATGTCGACAGTCTCGATACATGCAGAGTAAAAATGCACCTCGAAGTGCACTTAACGTTGCATTTTAACCGTGACAGCATGCTCGAACAAGCTTCGGCAATCGATAAAAACTTCACGTCTCGTTAGTGTCTGAGAATTTCACGCACGTTACTACTACTTAAAAATATTCAAATGACAAGCTATTTTATAAAATCCATTATAACACAGTCATGTCGAGTTCCTTCACTTCGGCGAAGAGAAACCCCATTTTAAATAACCATATCGCGTATGTGATTTAGAAAAATGAAAGGAATTATGCAATTTGTGTGGCCTGCGATAAGGAGTTTATCGGCAAATTTGAAATTTCCTGACGGATTTCGGTACGTGTTCAGAATAATTAGAGTAATCAGTGGAACGGGCGCGATGTCGTGGTGGGCCGAGGTTTCGCATTATCTGTCCCGCTAACAGGGATAAGGTAGATCCACGTGGAAACAAACCGGAAATTAATCCGTTTGACACGAACTGATGGATGGGCTGGTTAATCACCCACGACCGGGAATCTACTCTGTCGATTGCGACATCGGAGACGAACCCAGAATTCCAGTTTTCGGTGCATTTCTCCCCGCAAAAAATTTCTTCAAAAATTCGTAACATTTCTCTGGACTAGAAAACCATACGTATAATCTATCACAAATAAATATATGCCAAAACTGAACCGTCGTCAGAAAATAAAAATTAAAGAAAATAACCATCCTCCAGGAAAGTGATCCACCGCAAATTTTTCCATTCTTTGCTTTCCATGAGCTTTTCTATCCTAACCTACGCGATATGATGGACACCCGCAGTACTCCACATTTTCGGTGCATATCTCCACGCAAACAATTTCTTAAAAATTTCGTCCTATTTTCCTTTCAACTGAAGCACATTGTGATGCGGTATCGGGGCTGGTGGCCGGGTCGATAAGAATTCAGAGGCGACCGGGGGATTTTTTTTATGCCGAAATCTCGGCCCAACACGAACGATCGGCCACGTGCTCGAGATGGACGCCAGGCGTCCTTCGGACGACGCTGAAGTCGGATGCGGATCGGGTTGGAGGAGAAAGAAGTAATCGACTTACCTTGCTTTAAAACGATGGATGTCCTTATCAATGCCGTGTGTCGAATCCTCGATAGATGCCAGGGAGGGCGTCGAGAGCCGATACCGATGTCTAAACTACCCCGCACTCGCGGAAACCGATGTAAATCCGAATCGAACTTACTCCCGAACAAAAGGAGACGCGAGTGTCCTCCGAGACGACTCTAGACAAAGTGGGACCTCTCCTCCCGAGTTGGGCCCTCAGTCCTGGAAATTCGGGGCGGAGAGGGACACGGGGAGGGCCGATCATCGGCCCTCGAAACGTAAACATAGAAACGATCGATACAAGTTGCGACGTAAACATAGAAACGTTCGACACAAGTCGAGACGTTTCTCGAACGGAAATATTCTCGTTACAGCATACACAACATAATGTAGGAGATGAAATTACCGAAAGCGAAACTACTGTTAACGAGTCTATATTGTTGTAGATTTACAGAACATTAATTGGATTATTGTTCAAAACCATAGATATGATCCTCGAGGAGGCGTATATGAAAATGGATCCAAGTGTTCCGTTCTATGTTCCTTGACCAAGTGCCGTCCCGTCCACTGTTCGCAGGAACCGTCTTGGTCTAGCCGTATCAATTGTTTAGGCCATGCTTATATCTTGTAAACATTCTCGCCTTTCCTCGCCCATGATTCTGGGAATAGGTCTGCCCATGGACCTCCGATAATTTGCCTTGCCTCTTCGAAATATTTCCTTCAATAATCTGTCACAGCTTTTATTTGTGCCAAAAACGAACCGTCATTTAGAAATAAATAAAATAAACGTTTCCTCCGCGGACCTCTGAGCTCTACTCTACTCTCTCAAGATTTCCATCCTAATCTACCCACTGAAAAGGTCAGAACATTTCTATAACAATTGAGAGAAATATTCACAAAGGACAAAGGCAAAATGATCGGAGGTCCATGGGAGGACCTATTCCCAGAATCATGGGCGAGGAAAGGCGAGCATGTTTAGAAGATATGTAGGAAGTGAAATTACCGAAGCGGAACTACTGTTAACGAGTCTATATTTTGTAGATTTACAGATATATTAATTGACTTATTGTTCAAGAAGGAGACGTTTATAAAGTGGATTCAAGCGTTTCGTTCTGCGATCCTCGACCAAGTGCCGTCCCGTCTCTAAACAATGCTCGCGTTTCCTCGCTCATGATTCTTGGAATAGATCCGCCCATGGACCTCCGATCATTTTGCCTTTGTCTTTCCGAATTATTTCCTTCACAATAGTAGACACATGTATTTTAAATACCTCCCAGACAATTTTTATCAAATACATCCAGACGTGAAAATTCTGTTTCCATCGGGAAGGTGAAAATCCTGGAATAAGAGCTCGTGAAATTTCCACGTCACAAAACTGAGGAACGAGAGACAATGGTTCTGGTCGCATGACGTCGCACCATCCTGGGAACCCCGGAATAGGGGAAACCGGGACGTTTCCCCAGATTCGATCTTCGGGAACGGAAATGCGAGGGCTTCGACGACGTCGTGACAGGCGTTCCTCTCGTAATGGCGGATAAACCACTGCAGCTGCGATACCAACGTTGCCAGCCCGTTCTGGATGGATTTCCTGGATGGAGCTGCACGTTACGCGAAACGTCGAGTGAAATGAGTGGCGAAGGGTGCGAGGGTGGGCTCCAGGGGCGCGGAATTCATAACAAGTTTCGCGGGTCTATCAGGAACGATTGGGCCCCGAAGAGTGACGTTTCCGGGGGAAACGAAATGGCGTCGTCGGCGTCGGGGTGGGTACTTCGAGCCCGAGACCGGTGACAACTTCCGCACTCCCAGAAATCGGGGAATATGTCGTAATAACCACTCCTGGAAGGAGGATCGAACTTCGGGGAGGGATTTGCCTCCTCCTACGACCCAAGTTTCCCTGCTGTTCGAAATTATGGCCTATTCCGGAGCGAGTTCGCCAATTAGTTGATTGCTGGTCTTGTAACACTCGGAGCTCATTATGTTATGTGCGCAGGGGGAACTTTTGTTTTACGTGGGAATATTTGTTTTACGTGGGAATAATTCGCAAGTGCATAACGATTACGGTTTAGTTTTACATTCAGGGGAAGGTTTTAAGGACCCCTGGAGCGAATCGTAAAAACGGAGGAAAGTCCTGACCTAGGATACCATTTTAAGTACCTGGACATAGACATTTACGTCGTTTTCACGAGAAGGAATTATCGAGATGATAAGAGAACGCGAAATTTCTGGTTTTCTTAAGCAGTGCACGGTCAACTTCCCGTCTGGTTCCTAGAGTCGTTCGGTTTCTCGGGGCTTAGCAGGATTCCGGCTACTATCGAGTTCCCGATAACTTCCAGGATCCCCGATGTTCTCGGATTCGGAGACCCTAGACCAGAACCCAGGAACTAGAACTTCCCAGAAACCAGGGCATGCTACGCTTCGACCACTCCGAACTTCGAGTAGCGTGTAATACTTCCACCATCCGTCATGTAATCCGACATTTCCCATCGTCATCGACACCCCATCGAATCCCGTTCCCACCGCGAACTCCATCCACCGATTTCCATATTCATGAAAAACGAGAAACAAAAACTAAAGCGCAAAAAATCAACGAAAAATCGACATCCCTCGAGGGTTTGTTATCGCATGATGCGTTTCCACGACGGCACCGCGAGGCGGTGAAGTTCCGATAATAACTCCATTGGAGCTCTGTTTTCCGGGAGGAAGTTTCGACCGGGTGAGACAAAAGTTTTCGCCCAGGGTTCCCGTCCAGGGGCGATCGCAGTTTTCGTAGCCGAGCTCAACCCCCGGGGTACATCCGATTGCCGGAAGGGGCGGCCCGGGGAGGGCCAAAGCTGGCACGAGATTGCCCATTGGAATTCCACGAGATCCGGAAGATAAACCTTGCCAGGGTGCACTTTTCGTAGTTTCGTTAAAAGGCGCTATCTCCTTCCGGTCGTTAGATCGTTCCTTTTTCGGTCTATCGGCCGAGCCATGACGTCGGCCACCCCCAACGCCGGTCTCTCGCACCCTGCCCTTCGACCCCTTCCGTCAACCCCTTCCCAGCCCCTGGATGCCGGGAAAATAATGTTACCGAACTCCGAATGGAGTTTCGGCCGGGAGAAAACTTTCCAATTATTTGCGGCTGACTTTCCTCTCGGCGCCGATGAGAGGAAGAAATGAAACCCACGGGATGAGGGGGTTGCTTTTCTCGGGGGATTAACCCATCTCTCCGGAGCCCCGGATGATCTCGCTTGTCGCTCCGCTTTCCGCCACCCCCTGCCCTCTCCTGGTTCTTTCTTCCGCTGCTTTCGCGTTTCTACGTATTTCCCCCCTTTTGTTACATTTTTGCTTTATTTTATATTTTTTACTAAGAAGGTCCGGAGAAAGGGGTCGAGGAGGAAATCCCAAAGCTGCTTAATAATGTCAACGGGGAAGAATTAGCTCCTTGGCGAGCTCCGAGTAATCCGCCCAGCTTTTCCGCTCGTGTCCTGGACGGGGATGTTTAACGAATCCCATCTTAAATCCCGAGGTTCATTAACGAATCCCAAAGGGATTTGCGATTCTTAATAATCCTATTCCTATTTCCCCGGAAATTCTTTTTCTCCCCTAGGATCGAAACTACCCGGGATTGCTCGTTTCGAAAGCAGCAGGTGCGACAGGGGTTGCACGTCGGTGGAAAAGTCTGCAAGTCGGCGGAGGAACAGAATTAAAATTCAGGGTATTCGGGTGGCTTTTAATTAATCAGACATGTATTCCCCGCGGTTCAGAAATCGGTCGAAAACCCCTAAAATGAGGAAGGGGTTTCCTGGGAAGGACCTCTGCAGAGCGGAAATGGGACGAGCACGATCGGGAGATTGCAGCTTCGCCGACCGGAAGTCGGGAGCTTCTTACGTGCCGAGAATGACTGATCAAGTGGATTCGGAGCTTTCTGGCCAATGAACTCCCAGAAATATCAGCGATTAATAATTTCAAATTCCACGAAAGGAACGAGTCCCTGTCTACCCTACCTCGATTTATAATTCCAACAAAATCATGGGATAGAAATCGAATCCATGGTGCATATGGCGATGCTTCCTGTATTAATTTATTTCATAATGCAAACGAGTCCAGGAGTCTTGATACCACCGAGTACCTATTTTTGGAAAAACTCAATATTGATGTTTGAGTCAAATTGACTCATTTCAGGCAAAATAGGTATATACCCAACATCCGGCAATCTAGTGTTAAACTGTATACATCCCCGTGCATTATGTCCCCAAATGATTTATTATACATAATGAAGCACTGCAGAAAATTGATTACATTTGTGCCCATAATTATGAAAGTGGTCTAAGTCATATATTTTTTGTTTCGAAATTACATTGAATTAATTTAATTTGAAATAATGTGGCGTGAAATAACTGATAAACTCATTTTTTTTTTCAATTTTGACTTAGACCACTTTCATAATTATGGGCACATTTGACAAGTACGTTCTCTCAGTGCGCGAATACCCGGTTTGAAAATCACAGGCGCAGCTTGCGGGTCCAAGAATTCGGGCAGGAATTTGCAAGCCCCATTTATTCAAGAGGGGAGAAAAAAAAATGGTGAAACGAGTGGCGTCGGAAAAAAGGGAGGAACCGGAAGGGGAGGTTGTTCGAGCACGATGATAGTCGTCGGTTCCGGGTCAGTCCGGGCACGCGAGGAACTACGAGGGCAACGAGGGCGTCGAAGGTTTTCCTGGCGTCGCGCCATTTTCCCAGGGTGTTTCCCGGCAGATCCAGGATAAATTATCGCTGACCCAGTGGTGCCGCGAAGTGCTCGCTCTCGGAGAAAAATTGCCCCGCGACCCGCAATTGCAGTTGCAGTTGACGCAGCTGCGGGGAAGCCGCAGGCCGCACGGCCGACGAGCCCAGCCTCCCCGTACGCGGAAAATTAACGCGTTCCATATAGGTAAAGGTACACAAATATGTACATACACCCAGTTAATACCACGTAAACGTCCAGAGGGGAAAATAACACCCGGAAGTGATTTTCTCCCCGAGGTTTCCCGGTTTCCGATTTTCCCTGACTTTTGGGAAGCATTTCCCTTGCCATGGGAATTTTTCCGACATCTCTAGCCGCCCTTCTTCGTCGTGAAGCTGGGTCGCTGTATGGTGTTCGGGGGAAGATTTTTCTCAGTTAACGCACGCCAGGCAGGTCAGGGAAGGGACATGGATGATATTTATGTACCTATTACATACGTGAGGGCATTTATTTCACTTATTCCAGACTGGACATGGCCAGGGTAATTTATAGTGCTTAGCAGTCCTGATCCCCTCTACTCTGTTCCTTTACCCGGTAATGACAGGGGGCTCTTATTTTCGAGTTAGGAGGGGTGAACATTTTCCAGAAACCTTGGACACCATTTTTCACGAGGCTAGGATTTAACCCTTTTAGTGCCGAACGACGATATATCGTCGTTTTACAAGTGCTAACGACTTCGGCCGGCACTAAAAGGGTTAAGGTACCCCTGATTAAAAACCCGCGATTTTTAAAGTCATTTAAAAGCGTTAATAACACTTATTTTATCAAGGCTTATCAGCCGGCATGGATTTCATGCATTGAGCCGGATCAATATCCCGCTGACGTAAAACTTGTAGACCGAACCCCTTCCTTCCGACTGCGTTAACAGAAATGGCTGATAAAATTGCAGGGAATTATCTGCCCGATACATTTCCCTGGGAAAAAGTGAAAACCCTCTCCTGAAGAGTTTAAGGGGGGGCGTGAGAAAGGGAAAATCGATTCGGCTTTTACGATCGCTTCACCCCCGCATTTGAAAAGTCCCGGCGGCGATATCGACCCTTCCGGGCGGAGGGGTGGTTTTCCCGGTGAGGGAAATTGGGTCGGGCAGAGCGGGGATGGATGTCGGAAAACCAGGACCGGGATAGGGCGAAAAGGGCACGGACTTTTCAGCTCGTAAAGAGGGTGCACATCGCCGCGGAGAATGCACCCCCGAGTGAATATAACGCGCCACGATTACCCGGTCACTCCATAAACAAGACACCGTAAAAGCGCCGGATAAAAGTGTTACGAGATATATCCCGCCGTCTCGAATGCCTCGGATAAAAGTTTCCGCTTATGCCGCCCCTTTGGGCCAGACCGATGCACCCCCGAAGGGAAATGCCGAACCCTGCTCATCGGCGCGAAAACTAGGGGTGGAACTTGCGAGACCCTCGCCAAGAGCTTCTCTCGATTTTGGCTCGACTTTCGAACACTTTGTCTAAGATGGAGGTGATGTCTGACGGCGAACTTCTCTTATTCACTCAGACATGCCGTAGTAAAATTTTTTGGGGGGGAGAGAACTACAGAAGTACAGAGATCAAATATACTCGAGTCAAGAATTCCAGATAATGAACCAACTTTTATACTTTGAGAAAAGAAATGTCATTGAGCCAAAGACACATTTCTTGGAATACCAAAGAAATATTCTGTCAATTCAAAGAATGATTAAGCCGAATAAACTGAAATAAATGGGGTGCGACATTTATTCGGAATTATGACAATTTATTTGAGACAAATTATTCTTGGAATTAATTAAATATTTCTTTGGTACTATTCAAAGAGATACTTCTTTGGTTCAATGACATTCTATTGCTAATTCTTCCGTTTACCGGGTACTTCTTGATTGACTCCGGTTTTAGATTTTTCTTTTATGTTGGTACCAAAGCACGTGATCGATGATTTATATTTTATATTTATCATGTTTTCCTGCTTTTTTCTAGGGTTATTCGATTTGGTCAATGGGTGGCTCAATTGTTAGTTATATTTTACTTTCTTGGACGGAAGCAAGATCGACGGTGTCGCAGTTTTAGGGTGCGGCCGCGAAAAGAGGCACTTAGCTGAAACCGTCAACGGTGACAGCCGCTCGTCATCATTTGTCATTAAGTTTGGAAGCTGGAAAGCCAGGAATCGAGGATTCTTCTTAATCAAAAAGTGAGCTCGTCCTTTTCTGGTTGCAGATCCTGTGACCGCTGCTAGCCTTCTGGAGGCGAATCAACGCGAGGAGGAAACGAGGCTGGAAGTGGAAAGGCTGACCGCGGAAATTCGATCTCTGAAACTGCAGATTCTGCAGCTGACGGGTGAGACGTGAACTTATTATAGATGTTAATTAGTTACCGTAAAAAAATATAATCTCATCGTAAAAGACAAAAGTCTGTACATCAAGCGACTCCAGACGTTCCGATTTACCATAGGAATCGTTGCAAGGATTTAAAGCGTAGATACCGATATCAGTGAAACTTATCAGAAACTAAACATTAATATCCTCTCTAGCTCTTCTCAAAGGGCCCGGAAATCTCTCGATTAATTCCTAGGATAATGAAACTCTGGCATAAGCAGGAATTCGTAAGCAGCTTATATTATCGCTGCGGTATTTCCCATAGAAACGATTGTAACATTTACTTGTAATTTTGGTATCTCAACATTTTTCGGATCTATCTCGATTTCGGGGGAAAAGGGAACTTCTTCAGGATTGTTATCGCAAGGACGTGATCTCGATTCTTTCGGTAAAATTCCCGAAATAATTCTCAGGTTTCTACGGCTGTCGCGCGTGCGAAGACCTGGCGAAGTCCGGAATCCGGTTCGGCGAAACTATTCACATTAAGCGAAAACTACTGGGATCCTCCAAGATTCCTGGAGAGACTCGGTGCCAATGCTCCGAGACCGAGGGAAGAGGGACGAGGTACACATTGCGCGACAATGTTCTTCCCAAAACAATCCTAGAGCTCGGTATGATCTCGAAGATCCGAATGCCGTCGCCCGAATGGCTCGTTTTATGGCTAATATTCCGTTTTACTGAAGTTTCGACAGCTGCGTCAACATATTTTTCCTATTGCTCCATCCGCGACAAGCTCGTTTCACCGAGACGCTTACGTACTCAAGAAAGAAATTTCCAAAGCCACAATTTAACGTTAACTTCATGATTTTATTCCCGGGATATTTCCACGCTCTACAATAATGTTCGAGAGATGGAAACATGACTTAAGGTGAAGTGAAACACGTCGAGGACGATTAAGAGGATTTTTCTAAATGCCTACGTTGCCGACGTTCGTTTTTATATTGACAGCTGTGTCGAATTATATTGGGTATTGTATCAAATGGCATACTCCCCCTGTCGTTTTCGTACAATAATTATAAAGAAATCGAAGTAAAACTCCAGAAATCCTCTGGATTCATGCTTTCTGGGGCCCTAATTGACTGCAAAGGGACCCCCTGCGCCATCTGTGATTTCCAGGTCAATTAAATTTTCACTCCGAGACCTCGTATTACCATCGTTTTGGCATAGAAGCGCATACAACACTTTTTTTGCCTCTATCCCGTTCAAATGCGAGTTTATCGATTACCAGAGGGTTCTGAATTGTCGTAAAATTGTCCTGGCCCTTTCGATTCTCATATCAGAGCCTTCGATAGTTGTATATTGATCGAAATATGAGAGCTCGACGCCATTTTGGTTCTGGTTTGGACTGAGTTAAACAATTTTTTTTTGAAAAATCCAAATTTTGAATGTGTCAGGACAATTCTTAGATGATCAGGAGTGATGTGTCAAAGTTTCGGACAGTTGGTCTAATGCCCTTAAAAAAAAGTGTTGTATTCGTATCAACTGATTTGAAGGGTGTTTCACTTCACCTTAACGAGTGAGGTCGAATTTTGCGCAGTTGTTTTTAATTATGGGCGGCGTCTGATAAATTTGCAAAGTTCTTTCCCGAAGAACTGGATGAAGGAGATCATCTCTTTGATGGAGTTTGCGAAGCGAGTCGTGAAAGTGCGAATCAGAGCTTTCAAATCCTAGTTACAAGCACATCCTGGTGCGGCATACAAAGGACCTCCGCCCCTCCAGAAAGGGATTCTCGTCCTTCTCGGTAGATCTTGACATGTCGCTCCATTACAAGTTCGCCGAGCTTGTTCTCCGAAAGTCACGACGCTCAGAATCCCGTGTCTTCCCTTCGAATTGCGCCTCCACGATCCCTCCGGCATGTTCTTGGCTCCTTATCCTTGAAATTATGTCCTGCAAGGCGTTTCTAAGGACTCCCCAAGTCGTCCCCTCAAACATGGATTTTGATCCGAATCCTATAACTTTCCCTCGAGCCATGATCGATTCGATCATTGTTTCGAGCATCGATTCCACCAGGAATTAAACCCTGACCCCGAATTGACAAATCTAAATTTGTATCCTTATCGAACACCCTCAAAGAAATTCTTCTACTATCAGTGCACAGCATCAATTTCTCTCACCATTTTTATCAAACCCTTCGTCTTCACAATTAATATTGAAAAAAATGTCGATACGCTCAAAATTCCCGAGAATAACATTTAAAATGTCGTCTCTCTTGCAAATGCATCCTGTCCCGGGTTATGCGCTTAATCTCCCCTCCTTCTAATCTACCCAGTGCATTTTTCAAAAGGGACGAAATCTTGTCGGAGGCCGACGAGCAGGGGAGAACCTTTTATCGGGTTTTGCAGCGAGCGGGCTCGTTAAATATTCGTGAAAATTTCGAATTCTGACCACTTCGCAGCAGTTCCGATCCGACTAAAACCAACTGGCCGAGCGGAGGTGGTAAAAGGTGGAGGGAAAAATAGAGGGAATAAAAACGAGGCGCTTCCCTGCCAATTTTAGGAGCGTACACCCCGAACGTCGAGGCCTGACGTTCCGGAGAGGCTGCAGAGAGTCGGGCATTGTGAACACCCCCGATGTCGTTACATATTCATAACTTCGGTTCGATCGACAATAAAGCGAGGATTATTGCGGCATTATCCCGGTCCTGCCGGCGATTCCTCGAGCGTGGTGCCTTTTGTGCGGTGTTCAACGCCGTAAACTTCGCTCGCGGCTGTACCTCGTTCTCCTTGCACCTCTCCATGCACCTCTCCGATCTGCATATTGCACCGAGCAGTCTTCCGCGGAATAAGCTCCCAATTTCGCGGGTGATTATACGATATCGATGGAGGATGCATTTTTGGAACACCGATTGCCTCTCTGGGAGAGTATATGTACATTTATTATTTCTATAGAATCTTTGATTTATCTATAGAGGCCCTCATTTGCACCTTGTTCTCCATGCATCTCTCCATGCACTCCTTGTACCTCTCCTTGCACCTCTCTCCGACATCTGCATACAATGCAGTTTTCCGAGTAAGGCCCCAATTTCGCGCAATCAATTTCCAACTTCCGCTGTTCCAAAGTACTTCCGACCATGCAATCAGAAGTCACATGACTAAAATTAATTAATTCTTAAATTAAATCGGTGCGCGATTACGTGATATTCATGTGGATATCATCAATTTTCTGGAACACTAATATCTCTAGGAGGGATTTATTAATTATCATTCATTATTTCTGTGCACTGATTTTCTGATACATATAGGTCCTCACCGCCGAACCTATCGATTACTCTCCGATTTATCGATCCCATCTAACTAATTATTCACAGGGTTGGATGGACGCCCGGGAAATGCATTTTCCGCCGGTGGTAATCCATCTTAACTTCCTGTAAAATTTCCCCGCGTCCCTCAGCCTCTCTGTACGTCTTATCGTTAATCCCGCGGATCTACCGGGGTTACCGAAGTACCAGGGGGTGCAACGAGAGGTTCTCGTGTGATCTACAATTCAAATGCGGAAACCGCGAGAACGCCCGCTAATCACTCGGCTCGTTTAGAAAGATTCCGAGCGGAATGCCGGGTGATATTTCGAAAGAGGGATGAACCTTCGGAAAGTTCCCCCACCGTTTGTAAGAGGTCGCCGGCTAACGAAGCTCCCGTAAAGGATGGAAGAGGCACTTAACAAATGATAAGCGGCATTTTCGCTGACCTGGTGAATCGCATTCACCTAGAACCATCTCTCTTCCTCTCGTAAAAAAGGTGGCGCCTTTTAGCGACACTTTTACGAGGGGAAACACTCCGGAGCTTTATGGGGAGCGACTTTCATTTACCGAGGGTTTACTCTGCTAATAAACTAATTGGCTGCCCCGATCGCTTGCAATTCCTCGTCGGAAAGAAATCGGAAATGAAATTCGTCATTGCTATTTCTTTGTTTTATCTCAACGATCGCTAATACGTGCTTCGAATGAAATTGTGGATTTTCCGAGTGGGGAAGTGGCGGTATTTTTTGACCATTTTATCTCGCACGATTTTCCTCTAGTTTCCGCCCGCCTCCATTGTCCCTTTCATCCGCGAAAGTGGACGTCGCGTTACAATGCAACCAGGTAAAATTAAGGGCTCGTATCGAGCCAGGAAATAGAATTTCAGGAATCGAGAGTCGGCAACCCCCGGCCAGAGTACACAAAGGGGGCCCCCCCACGAGCTTCTTTAAATAGTGATTACCCTCTAGTAGCCTTTATTGTTACGGCCTCCTTCTTCCCGTAACAGCGATTCACGTTAAGAGTCCTGGAAAAGGAAAGCAGTCCCTCCGCGTTAAATTTTAAAGGCCGCTCCTGCGATAAACCGGCCGGGAAAATCGTTCCCCGGAAACGGCATCGAGGACCTCCTCCCCGAGGAAAATCGAGAACGGAATTGTGCTCGGAGCGTTCGGAAAAATCGGGGGAAATAACGAGGGACGATAACAAGTCGACGTTGATTACCACTTGTCGCTCGAGATCGCCAAATCCGTCCCTGGACGTCTTTTCCCAAGGAACCGCTCTAAAGTCTGAAATTTTCAGGAAATTTTCAAGTCATCAATTTCCCGCGTCAAAACTTCTACCCTGGAAATTCAAATCTCAGGGACAAAAGTCTCATTTATTTACGAGCCGTTCACAAGCCAAAGTGATTAACTCCACTTCAAAGATTTTTTTAAATTTAGTGCCAAGGCACAAAAAGCCTTGGTCGGTGCTTATCTTTTTATATCCATCCGTTTTTTCTGCCCTTTATTATTTCTGTGGAATTATTCGGTCTAGCTAATGGACTGATCGTATGCGTTGGACAGCTGTTTGATGGGGTAAGGAAATTTTTAAAAAATTATCTTTAGACTGGATAAATTTGGGGAAGGAGACTTTTAATGTCTCGTCTCGGGGGCCAAGAGCCCGGGGGATGTTATTCGTATTGTGGACGGAAGTTTGCCGATCCTGCTCCCGACGCAGTGACTGGTCCAGGATAAGTACCAGGGCGCGACAATCCCGAGGGACTCGAAGTCGGGATCAGCGAGGCGCAATTTATGTCCGCGGCCATAACTCGCGGCGAGTGCCGTTTCCAGGAGCGTGTGTTGCCTCGTTGTTTTTCTTTCCCTGAAATTCGCCGGAAGATTCCTTCGGGCGTATTTTAGCGTCGCCTTATATACGGTGCCGTTAAACGGAAACACGGACCCCGGAAATATTCCGCGAGCATCTGACCACGTCCCACGAGGAGTGCAAGTCAAAGTGCAGAAAACGTGTCTGCCAAAGTGCACGGCCACGTGGAATTTAATTTTCCACGTCATCCTTAGGTCACGATAATTTTACTCAACCAAAACTCCTAGGCACTTAATATTTTCGCAGTTATTAATAACATAATTCTAAAGAAGATACCAGACTAGAGCTCATTCACGTCAAAAAAAAGCACGAGTTTTAATATCGCAAATCGCATAGAAATCAGCTGGAAATAATTGGAAACACTGCTGTACAATGCTACACTTTGAAATTTATCGGAAATTTATTAGAATAGTCATATTCTATGACAGTGAACGGATACATAATATCCTTGTTACGCTTATCCCCGTGTGATATGATTTTTTGATAAATCAGGTTGCTAATTACATCGTCATGTCCCGTTCCAGGAGGACCTCCAGGCCACAGCGACACGTCAACCTCCCTGAACGGCACCGAGATGGGCGACTGTCTGGCAGCGCGTCGACAGGTGGAGTTGGCGGAGATTACGCAGGGTCTTCCGTTGAACAACGAGTACGAGCTGATAGCCTTCAGCCACTTCACCTTGTCGAGGCTGTACCCGGTGGACCTGGGCCTGGGAAAGCGAGTGGTAGAGAAGCCGATAGGGTTCAAGAGGAAGGACCTCCTGGAGGCGCTGACGAAGGCCGTGGAGACCCTCAACAGGAACGGCTCCCAGACGAACAAGTACACCGTGGAGGACTTCCTGGAAGGCTTGTACAGAGTGGAGCCGACCACGGGGACGCAGTACGAGATGTACTTCCGGACGAAGAACCTGAACAAGAGCTCCCAGGTTACGTCCAACGGGTACACGAAGATCACCCTGATGAGGCCCTACGCGCCCATCCAGTACGTCACCCTGGAGCGGCAGCAAGCCAAGGAGAAGGAGCTGATCCACATCATCCTGCCGCTCTCTGGGAGGACGGGTACCTTCCAGAGCTTCATGGACAAGTTCGTGAAAATTGGCCTGAAGAACGACCGCAGGGTGCACCTGACGGTGGTGTACTTCGGCACGGAAGGGCTCTCCGAGGCCAGGGCCATAATGTCCAGGGTGCTCATGACAAGGGGTAGTGGCGGGACTAATCAGAACCTGAGACTCCTGGCTCTGAACGAGACTTTCTCCAGGGGAAAAGGACTCAGGGTAGGGGCCGAGAGGGCTTGGGGTGGCGAAGGCGACGTTTTGCTCTTCATGTGCGACGTGGACGTCGTTTTCAGCGCGAGATTCCTCGACAGGTGTGTTATCCGGATCAAAGGAGAAGGACGCGTTGTTTCGTTTTATGGTATTGAGGGTTGATCCCTTCGAGCCACGGTTTTACTATATGAAATATTTTATTTAATCAAATATTAGGTGACGTAACGTAATTCATTCACGAGACTTTTACGTTTCTGACGCTATGTCGGAATCCGTGGCCTCTCCTCGGATTAAAGGATGTATTTTGTGCATTAGGGTGGAATCTAGTAGGGTAGTTAAATACGATTTTTACCGAGATTCGTTTCTGGGTGTTCCAGGTGTAGATGGAACACATCGCCAGGCCGTAAGGTCTATTATCCTATTGTGTTCAGCCTCTACAATCCACACGTTGTGTACACCCTTCAGGGCCGCGAAGTGCCTCCCGAAACGGACCAATTGGTCATATCCAGGGATACCGGATTCTGGAGGGACTTCGGATATGGAATGACCTGCCAGTACAGGTGACAATACATTAAAATCGACGCTTAACGTGATTTACGGATTCGGAATATTTTATAATAGAGTTTTTTTCCCTGTCTCCCTTTACAGGTCTGACTTCCTAAGAGTTCGCGGTTTTGACGAAGACATCGTCGGCTGGGGGGGCGAAGACGTCACTTTGTACAGGAAATATGTCAGGAGCAACATCAAAGTCATCCGAGCTACCGATCCTGGCATCTTTCACATTTGGCACCCTAAGGTACGCGTCCTAAATTCCTGAGATTAATAAATCAAGTCTAGTGCAATAGAATTATCAATGTGCAGATTCTACCGTGTCTGCTACTTTTTCAAGTCATTTTTCGCGGTCCAGTTCGTTAAATTGGATCTCTTCTTGAAATGGAACATCCATGTCTCTGTATTTGGCGACTAACGTCTCCCCTTACGCTGCATCTCGCTGCATCTTTCACATTTGGCACTCTGAGGTACGCGTCCTAAATTCCTGAGATTAATAAATCAAGTTTAGTGCAATAGAATCAACGATAGGCTGATTCTACCGTGTCTGTAATTTTTCCAAGTCACTTTTCGCAGTCCAGTTCGTTCAATTCAATCTCTTCTTGAAATGGAACATCCACGTCTCTGTATTTGGCGACTAACGTCTCCCCTTACGCTGCATCTCGCTGCAGTCGGCCGCACCTGCGGTGGTGCAATGGGAAAACTCGAATATTGAACATTCCCCCGAGGTGAATTTTCCATTCGAGAATTATTCAGCACACGCGTGCGGTAATTCAGGAGAGCCATCGGTTTTTGTTCACTTCTGGGTTTTCTTGCGTTGACATTAAACGAGCTCTTTGCAAAATGAGTGCACCCGACAATCCCTCGGTAAAACCTGTTAACGACCTCGCCGACACGCGGGACTCGAAATGACTGCTCGTAAAAAAGCCCGGGATAATCGCTCGACGGATGGAAACTCAAAGAGACGTCCTTAATCTAATTCTGCGGGATTTATATCCCGCGAGGGGAAGTTCGAAGGGTGAAAAATAATACATAAATAAGAGAGGGCGTGGCACTACCTTAGCGCAAACCCGGGAAAATCGCAGCCTCGACGAGGAGTCGTTCGTCATTTTCACGAGCGCATTTATACTGCCCAGAATCCTCCTTTTATTTCTTCCCTCCGACCCAGATACGTCGACTTCGCGTCGATACGCCAGAAAACGTAAACGTAACGAAGCTTATCCGACGCCTGAGCGGTTCGTTTGATCGATACCTACGTAGTTGCGAAAAAACATAGATTTTCAACGCGGACGTAACAATAAATAATTAAATTCTCTTGTCTGGAAGAAAATTCGATGTCCGAATAAATACGAGCACTAAAGAAATTGCGCCAAAAAATGATCTCGAGTATCATTACCCAGGAAACCTGTATTTCTAATTTAGACATTTTGGCACGGAAGAGATCGCGACCGGGAAAAGTCGGCGCGGTTTGGAAAAGGAATTACGATCTCCAATGTATCGATCGGTAGTCGATCGATATCGATCAATACCTACGTAGTCGCGAAAATAAAAAATAGATTTTCAACGCGGACGTAACAATAAATAATTAAATTCCCTTGTCTGGAAGAAAATTCGATGTCAGAATAAATACGAGCACTAAAGAAATTGCGCCAAAAAATTATCTCGAGTATCATTACCGAGGAAACCTCTCTTTCTAATTTAGACATTTTGGCACCGAAGAGATCGCGACCAGGAAAAGTCGGCGCGGTTTGGAAAAGAAATTAAGATCTCCAATGTATCGATCGGCAGTCGATCGATTTCGATCGATACCTACGTAGTCGCGAAAAAAAATAGATTTTCAACGCGGACGTAAGAATAAATAATTAAATTCCCTTGTCTGGAAGTAAATTCGATACCCAAATAAATATGAGCACTAAAGAATTGCGCCAAAAAATGATCTCGAGTATCATTACCGAGGAAACCTCTATTTCTAATTTAGATATTTTGGCACCGAAGAGATCGCGACCGGGAAAAGTCGGCGCGGTTTGAAAAAGGAATTAAGATCTCCAATGTATCGATCGATACCTACGTAGTCGCAAAAATAAAAAATAGATTTTCAACGCGGACGTGACAATAAAAAATTACCTTCCCTTGTCTGGAAGAAAATTCGATGTCCGAATAAATACAAGCACTAAAGAAATTGCGCCAAAAAATGACCTCGAGTATCATTACTGAGGAAACCTGTATTTCTAATTTAGACATTTTGGCACCGAAGAGATCGAGACCAGGAAAAGTCGGCGCGGTTTGGAAAAGGAATTAAGATCTCCAATGTATCGATCGGTAGTCGATCGATTTCCGGGTCGTATCCTGGAGCGATAACCAATCAGTTTTGTCGATCGTCGCCTTAACGGGATTACTGGGTGCCGAGAGGTCTCCCACCAAAGTCGTTCGACGACGTCGTCTACGCGATCCATCTCACATCCCGCGACCCGAGGCGTCGTTTTTGCCTAGAATCCGATTATCGAAAGTTCACCGCTAATAAACTCCGGCCCATCGCGATTGAATTTCCAGCCAGCGATCGCCCTTCGATCCCCGGTAGGAAATATTGGCTCAGCGGTTCCATTTTGGTCGAGGCTAGTCGAGGTATTTCCTGTAAAGGACCTCATCGAACCCTTTTCCAAGGCTGATACGATAACGATGATAGCGATGAATCAATTAATTAAACCGAGGACCTTAGAAATACCGCGATCGATNTAATACCCTTAAAAAAAAGTGTTGTATTCGAATCGACTGATTTGAAGGGGGTTTCACTTCACCTTAATCAAGTTTTCCGGTGGAATTCCTGTTAGCGATTTTACTCCTTACTTTGAGTTTGCGAAGATTTCCGCGTCTAGTTCTCCAGCTTCCCTCGAAAGCTGGCCGAATTTTGGCCGTGCCCTGGCCACCGCAGTAATTTCGGTATTGGCCGAATAGTTCGGAACGAACCGGCCGGTATGCCGGGTTATATGAAATTCCATGACGGCCATGGGATCTTGGCAATTATTCCAACGAGGGAATCCTGCAGGGCTTAAGGCCGGACTCGAAGTAGCGAACGCTCCGGATTTCTCCCTGCTAACTCGCGATTGCTATTCCAAGAGGACCGATAGATAGAAACAATGGAACCTGGACCAAACATTAAAGTAACATCAAACCCAAATTCCGAATCGAAATCCATGGCACTGTAAAGCCGTTTATCAACCATGAAATCTCGATAAGGATGTGACACGATATTAGATCGAATCGTCGCCTTAATAAATCCCAACATCGATAGGAAGAACATCCGAGTCGAAAATTTTTACCTCATCCTTCCCGACAAGTATATTCATTTTTGTTATTGTTGGAATTTATAACAAAAAAAAATCAGATTACTCTAGGGTCGGTAATCATTTTTGCCGATGGTCCGGAAATATAAATATTAATATTTATCTACGGTCGAACGAATGTTCGACCGTAGATTTTGGTTGAGTTGTTTTCGGAATCAACGAGGCGGTCCAAAGAAATCACATCGTCGGCTTATCATTTTCTCGCCACGAGCATAAGACATATTTAAATTCAATGAGAGAAATAGTTACCTAATTTTGCTTTTTATTTCCGTCATCAGGTTTGTTCCGGCGCCCCTGTCCCGACAAGTATATTCATTTTTGTTATTGTTGGAATTTATAACAAAAAAAAATCAGATTACTCTAGGGTCGGTAATCATTTTTGCCGATGGTCCGGAAATATAAATATTAATATTTATCTACGGTCGAACGAATGTTCGACCGTAGATTTTGGTTGAGTTGTTTTCGGAATCAACGAGGCGGTCCAAAGAAATCACATCGTCGGCTTATCATTTTCTCGCCACGAGCATAAGACATATTTAAATTCAATGAGAGAAATAGTTACCTAATTTTGCTTTTTATTTCCGTCATCAGGTCTGTTCCGGAGGACCAGGCCAAAGATTGTCGACCGACCAATACCGTGCGTGCATTCGTTCGAGAGCCTTGAACGAGGCTTCGCACGCACAATTAGGTTTCCTGGCCTTTCGGGAGGACATCGCGAGCCAGGCCTTGAATACGAAGGCCTTGACGAAAAAGAAGAAGCAGCAGCCTGCACGGAAGGAGAAGAAAAGGCTGACCAAGCAGACGAAGGGCCAACCGCAGGCAAAGGAGAAACCGCTGGCAAGGACCTCCAAGGATCAGACCTGATCCCCGATCGACGGACGCCTCGAGTTCTGAATGTAAATACCATGTAAAGAAAGCCTTCCCTCGAAAGGAGGAAACCTGCGACCTTTAGAAGCTGCTTCAGAGAGATCGCGACCAGGACCTTTCAAGGAAGGTCCTTAAGAATCCACAAGGTGGACCCTTCGTGGGAGCTCCTTCGACGTTGGAGCGTCTTCCGAGTCTCGTCGACCTCTCGAAGATGGATCTAAAAACCCAGCCTGGTGTCCTGAAATCTGGATATCCTGTCCCTGGATTTAACCAGGATCGCTTCCTGAATCGATCGACACAGATCCTAAGTCCATCTCATCCGAGTTTCCCTCCTGTGATCGAAACGGCCACTAAAAGGACTTTCAACTATTTTTTGTCTCCTCAGGACGCGTTTTAAAGTTCGCAGAAGAGCATATTTGTTCCCTTTGTTTCTTCGGCGAGATTTGATGATTTGATAATGTTTTTTGTTTTCTTTTTAATGTTTCAAAATAGGTGGAAATACGGCCGACGAGACTCCAACTCCGGAAGACGCGAAGACGATTTGTATGTCGAATTTCTATCGGTTAGACTCCTCGATCACGGCGAAGACACGATTTATATAAATCTATACATAGCTATGTTTAAAGTAACGAATAACGCCGGCGCGTGATCGACGACGGATCGACTCTGGAGATATCTTCCGATCGACTAGCGATTATCGGGTCCGTTTTAGGAAAATCGTCGCGCTCCATCTCAGTCATACGTCCGTGGTGTTACAGTAAATCGCGCGTGTACATATATAGGTATATCAGGTTCATTAAGAAGGAAAGTAATAAAAATGAGAGTAGGGTGAAAAAAGAGGGAGCGACCGAGAAATCGGGGGAAGGATCCCGAAGCGGGCGATTAGGGGCGGAAAGATGCGGAGGCAAGACTTATCGAAAGAAAAGGACGAAGAGGGGAGTAATAAAGGGGACTCTCTTAACGACTGTCTCTCTAATGAGCCTCGTTTCGCTTTTCCAACAAATTTACAGTTAACGGAAAGATTTAATTCGCCGGCGAGTTTATTGTCGCAGCCTCCCCGAGTCGCGTTTTCCGCCAGGTTTCTTTTTTTCCTCCGAGCCTCCTCGTTTTCATAGGGAGATTCGCGTGCTTTTGTAAACATTTTCCATCTCACTTCCCGGATGGAAAAGCGCTCTCCGCGGAGAGCATACGCGAAAGAACCGGAAAAGGTACATCGTACATCCAGACGACAAATGCATCGCACCGATCTCGTGCTTCTTCTCATCCTCCGCTGATGCACTCGGTGCATCTTCGCGAAATTACATTGCATTACCCGGCAAAAAAGTGTTTCAAAATGCATTGCATAAATTACCGTGACTGCCGTCTGAGGCCCTTCTGCATGGTAAACATTTTACGGCCAAGTGTACAGCACCGAGCAGTAAAAGTTGGAGCGGGATGTCAAAATAAAAATTTCGTTTTGTCTGGTTTGAAACTTTTGTCCGGAGGGAATAAAAATCCATCCCTTATAAATATTGACGAAACCCTCTGAAATTCTGCGACAATTTTAATACTGATCCGCGTACACGTGAAGCGTATGCCAATTAAAAATACATTGCGTATGCCTTGTTAATTTATCTTTACAAATACGGTGATACGTATTTAGCTTTTTCGAGGGAGACGCGAGAGAGGTGTGACGTAGAATTTCCCTCTTCGATAAAAATTCTTCAAATTAAAAAAAATATGCGGATCTGTAGGGTGCATTCGGCGCTCCGAGTCTTCTCGAGTAAAGTGCACTTCGCCCAATCCGCCCTCGACGTTCATCGTAATTAATCCCCGGGAATTTCTAATTGAATTAAACTTTGCCGAACGACGTCGCGAAGAAATTATCGTCCATTATCGGTCGGATAATGTAACTCCGACAAATCGCGTGGCGAGTTTACGGTAATGCGCGTATCGAGCCTCGTCCATTTCGGAAAAGACGGAATAGAACGTATACATGCACCGCGAAATAAATGTCTTCCAATTTAATCGAGTGCGACGTGAAAGAATGCCGGAGGAAAGGTAAAAGCAAAAATAAGGACGGAAATCTCCGCTCGAGGGAGAAAAATCCGCGAAATTCGATTTCATTAAGGGGCTTGCGCGCGGTCGGTAGGATTGGCTAATAATTGAATAACCCTCGGTAATTATGAGATTAAGGGAGGGCCCGGAAACCCAGAGGATATCCGGTCTAGTCAATATCGGCGACGGAGAAATGGACCATCTTTTATAAAAAGGTCCATTAGCCGAAGATCGATCCGAGGTCCGACTCCATTCGGGAGGGAACACTATCGTTACGCGATTAACGAGCAAATGGATGAGAAGAGAGCAATAAATTGATGATATAATTCGATTTGATCGCCGGATTGCGGCCATCCCGGCCCGGGAAGACTTTCGGAGTGATTAATGGTACCTCCACCCCGTCGAAACTCTTTTTAACCCCCGATTTTCCCCTCTTTCCGCCCTTTTCGCATCATCGACTCGTCCTGGCGAGCGCGCCGGAGGAAGGCTGTATAGAGAACCAGGGAGGAACATGTAAACAAAGTAATCCGCTATGAATAATAACGATTACGTCGCAATTATAAAAATCAGGCGTGCGTTTCTTTACCCCCTTCAATGCTCTCCGGGCGAAACGAGCTTTCGAAGCGGGGCCGAGCTTTCCGCGATCATTTCCGCATTCGAGGGCGCACCTTCATGCCTTTTCCCGTAATCTCGTTTCGCTTCGAGGATGCGGTAAACCCTCTCCCTTTTCAGCTGCAACTGCGCTCCACCGCTGCCGCATCTTTAGAAAATATCCCGAGAGCTCTCGAAAGGAGAAAACGCGCCTCACCGAGGGTGCCACCCTGTGCAGCCATTTTCTCGGGAGAAATTCATTGTCTCGTAAGTTTCCCGTAATGTTTCGCCAGGCAGTTACAATTTTAATACATTAATGACACGAACAGAATTTTTAAAAATTTATGATCGTCAAAATTATTCCGGTTCTTATGAAAAAAATATAAAAAAAAACGTGCAATGAACTTAGAAATGGTACTTAAAGAATGTTATATTAATCGTTATCCGCATACGTAAATTCATTGGTTAAATGGTAGATTTAATAGATCATCTTGGCGAGCCATTTTATCGAGAAAAATTAATTTTCTCGTAAGGTTCTCGATACGGTTCATCAGGCAGATGCAAATTTGGGGCACCAATGGTACTAATATAATTTTGTCTACTTTATGGGGACATTATTTCGGTTTTTACAAGATGGAATCTGCGATGCACTCGAAAATGGTCCTTGAAGAACCATTTGTTGATCGCTATGTTAATATGTAAATTCATCGGCTACGTGAATTCCTCTTGAATTTGAAAGTTGTAAATTTTATATGGCCTTTAAAGGGCGAGGTCGTCGAACTCATCTCCCTTGCAGGACTTTCCTGAAGAATAAGGTGCCTCTTTTAAGATCCAACGGGGTTTATATGTATTAACGGGAGGGTGCGCGTCCTCCTTTGAAGTCTCAATTTCAGGATTGACTGAGCTCGTACCTCCTACAGAGATCAGTTGGGAGATTGCTCACGGGCAGGGTCGCGCGATCGCACCGTGTGCTGCCCTCTGATTTCGTACGTTAGCTTTCACCGTTTTTTGCCCCCAAGGGCGGCGCAACGAATTTCTGGTAGGGGCTCGCGCAATCGCAATGGCTGTACCGTCTA
>NW_019394888.1:0-85111 GCF_000612105.2 Orussus abietinus | reverse complement strand
ATCGCGCGACCCTGCCCGTGAGCAATCTCCCAACTGATCTCTGTACAGCGACAAGCGACGGAGCGATGAAGACCGAATAAAGCCGATATTTCATTAGCGCTGCAGCGACAAGCGACAGAGAGACGAAGCGCGAATAAGGGGTTTTGATTGGCTGCAGAGAACGTATGGCGGAAGTTCCCGATGGATGTATAAAGGCTAATTTATACGGTGCCAGTAATTCGTACGAGTCACTAAAACCGAGTATTGCTCGTATCGGGTAAACTGCCATTCCAGTACTGGAGTGGAGTACTCGCCCAAGTGCTAATGCGAGTCGAGGAAATAGAAACCGATCCTATTTTCTAGCGCGAGTTGTAACCAGGGACATATGAATATGTGACGGAGCCCAAAGTCCCATCTTGGACCAGGGGGGGGGGAGCCAACGCGTCGGAAAGGGAAGGGTATATTGGTTCTGATTTTTCAGCCTCCTGATTGGCTCATTGGCTCGTAAGAATATCTTACGTCCATGGATTGGCTCTAGACAGGGGCGCGTAATTTCAGAACCACTCTACACTACCTTACCGTTGGTCGTACGTGTTCCCCCCTTACTTACTGTAGCACTCGCACCCCTGGCTTGGGTAGAATTCGAAAATTCTCGGTAACATTAAATTGGAGAAGGTAACTGTGAAACATATTGTAAGTTACCGGGAACATTGAGAATTTAAAAGAACATTAATTTTGTTATTTATACTTTAGGTTTCTTCGTTTAAATAACTTTTTCTTTTCAATAAACTTCAAAGTTCAAGCCATAGAGTAATAATTACTATTAGAAAATATTGATTATAGGGTCGTATTTACCTCCAGCTAAAAATATTCACGTATCTACAACTTCACGGAAAATTCCATGCGATTTATTTCAAATGAACTGATATTTCATTCTGCGACGAAGCGAATGGGAGGTTTTCATTGGCTACGGAGAACGTACAACGGAAATTCCCCTCTACGATGTTTCTCTATAGCTAATCGAAACCTCTCGTTCGATCTGTTGGAAAATTCAAATTCTCATAATTTCTCGATAAAGAAGGCTTTGGAGAAATTACCGATAAGTTACCGGGAATTTCTCTTCGTTTCTGACTTAACTTACTGGATTTAGAATTCTAGGCTTGGGCTTCGTCCATATATTCTTACGTCCATGGCTGTAACCCCCACCATGCGTTTCACTCTACTATCTTGTATACCAGACACGTGTAGACGCGTTTTTCGAGGGCGGCGTTGCGATTGCGGGTATTGATTTAATTTTGTTAAATTCAACCGGCGATGGCAATCGATAATGTGTTTACGGGCGAGAACTAAACTCGGGGGTAGGAGACATCCCGGGATGCGCTCCTTAGAATTAGGCTTTTTGCCCCTGGGTGGAGTGTGAGAGAACCGTGGAGCGAGTGTAGTGGAATGAATATGGTTGTTCCTTTAGATACAGTTAGGGAGGTAGGATAGTTGTCCGGAGTGAACGTCTAAATGCAAGCAGGCAGGAGCAGGGCGGGATCTCTTCCCGGGGGTTTGGGGGAAGATCCTGGACCTGGGGTACTTATCCATCGTTCGCCCCTCCAGAAGGGCGAAGGATGTCCATCCTATGACATACTCGCGATTGTGACAATTTTCTTTCAGGAATGAAATTAATTAGATCGCGCTTGAGAATCCGGATAAATGTGCAATACGCCCGGACTGTGCATCCTCGGATCGTAGGTCGTCGTTTTGCTAGCTTTTAGATTTGCTCGCGGGGTGATTTTTATTTTATACGGAAAATCAGGGGATTGCCAAGCATTCGAGACGTAGGGGGCACTGTCCGAAAAGACTGCAAGAGACGGAGAGACTATTTGCCGAAGCGGCCCTTTAAGAGAAGGGCAACTACGATGGCCTTCCGTTCTTTCGAACAGACAGCCATCCCTTTTTGGCCACATTGTCCCTTCTACATTTTTTCATGTCACTTTTTCAGGATTGACGGAGATTAGACGGCGAACGATCATTTCGATTATATTTTATCGATTCTACATTTAAATGGATTTTTTCCTACTTATTGACATGAAAAATACCAGTTTAGTAAATTTAACGAGATCGATCTACCATTAATATTCTTGACTTTTAGTAACTTATTCGCTGTCTAATCTCAGACTTCCTCGATTTTTTTAAATGTTCTGTTTTACTTGTTCTTTTGTGCCCCTTTCCAGGTTTAGGTGGTTTATGACAGGATTCATTGTTTTTCAAGTCATCATGGGTGGTTCATCGCCGCAGATCTTGCTGGACTTGGTAAGAGATGTTGAACGATGTTAAACGATGATTGTCATCACAGAGATGAGTTGGAAGCAGAAATGAGGAGGGTCCCTGAATTGGGCTGCCATTGGTGGGCATCGGATGGCAAGGGCGTTAGCCGTCCACATCCTCCACCGGGAGGCCGCACAGGACGCAATCACGCAACCCTGCCCGTGAGCAATCTCCCAACTCATCTCTGTAAGTACTTTGCATACTTCAGAAGTTTGTCATTAAGTGGCGCTAAACAGTCATTGGTATGTCGCGTGATTAGCAAATTTGTTACTTACGAATTTATATATTACGATACGATACTGAGCAGAATATTAAATAAAAAATATGGGAAAACATAAACTAAGTATTTTTTCCAATATATTTCGGTACAAAGATCGAGGAAAGGAGAAGCTTATAAATGATGATAGATATAAAGAGAGATTCTGAACTTCACAGAAGTCGTTCTTAAAAGTTCATTTATTACTAAAATCATGGCGAAGTCTTAAATGATACCGAAGTAGAGAAGAATGACAAAGAGAGTAGTCGAGAGAAATATAGAGGTTGTCGTAATAAACGCTATCAAGATGTTTCTTCGTTTTCTGGCTGATCTCAAAGGTCCTCGGAAATCCCTGTGCACCTGAAAAACAAAAGTATTCGTTTACTGATATCGATTATGACATCGATATCATTGATTAAAATAGTAAAGAACAGAGGACAATAAATGAGCCGTGCACAGGCAAAAATGATTAACACCACTTTCAGAATTTCCTTTTAATTTTAGAGTTAAAGCACTTGGTTAATGCTTAACTATTTATATCTATCAATTGTCTTTACTTCTGTTTGCGGAGTTAATCGATTTGGCCAATAATCGGCTCAAATGTCAAAATACCGTGATTTGTAACGTCTGCGTTTTTCTGACTAGTTCTTCCAGTCTTTGACCCCTGTCCACTAATTTTTGAACTCCTTCCATGAGAGCTTTTCGAATTTCCGCGAGCTCGCATTCTAATCTGGGCAGTACATTCGACTCCAAATGATTGTGTTCCTCCTGAGCATGAAAGAATACATCTTAGTAAGGTGGTAGACATTTTTACGTATTTTTTAATCATATCGGTACACGTTTTAAGAATTAAAATACCATCAGCTTTTTCAGTGGAGCCGAGAGGTCGATGATCGAGAGGTCTGAAAATTTACTGGATAAATCTGCAAAAATTGGTATTTCCTTGTAAACGCTTCTAACTCTGTCCAAAAAAATATGACAATACGAAGCTTGACGAGGAGCCGAGGATGAGCATTCCGGACTGCATGTTAAACATGCATATCGAAGCTCGCTTATGACAATGTGCACTGTGTATCTGAAAAGATTTTTTATTAATTTTTACAAGGAAGCACGTTTAACGTGAATTTTAATATAATAATCTCTCTCGCATACTATGTAGTCCTTGTCCGAGTATTACTGTTCCATCATCCATAGATGGAATTGCACTTTGACACTTTTTCTGAATCACGGATGGTATAAGTATCTAGATCCGGTAACTTCATCACGTTGAAGTTTCCGAAAGGACATACATATAATGCTAAAAATACGTAACATATGGCATATCATACCGCAGTGAAAACATTTTCTGATAAGAAGGATCATTGATCTACATTAAACAGTACTTTTATCTACATTAAACAGTACTTTTCCGTTTTCTGACGTCATGGAAGACGTCGATTTTCACATGCTGCCATTTTGGATGTTTCCCGTTCAGGGCAAACGTGTCAGTTGTCAAAACTCAGGGATGAGTTAGTACTTTTGTATCGTTATGTTTTATATTAGAACATAAGTTTTTCCTTACTTTCCCTGCTCCGTGCTGAATTTTTCCTCCGAAGGTGGAGCACTTTCGATCGCTGCTAGAGCGACATTACGATAGGTCAGTGCCTGGTCCACGGGATGATCGGCGACGATTCTGTATCCTGTTTTTTCCCAATGGGCGACCATAGCGTATAAAATCTTTCCTTCCATGATGGTCTTCGTTTCAGGACGGATACCAGTAGAATTCCTTGAAGAAACCGTCCACATTGGTCTGTCCAAGTGTTATTCCTTGACAAGTCATTTCTGTATCTTTCGTATGAACAAACATGGTCTGCGATAGGCCGTCTCGGTTGTGGGCTGTTTATTCTGACCACCTTGGTATCAGTCGTGACCAGTGAAATAGATTTTGATAACGTCATCATTATGCCCAAGAGTTTCTCTGACAGTTGGGATGACTAACGAAATCAGTTTCGAGGACAAGGTCGAAACGCAAATGTTACGTCAGAATTTGACAGCTGGTCTGGAGCTATTTGAAATGCGTTTCATAGAAAGAGGTCGATCGCGTGCTTTTTTTTTTATAAAAATAATTTATATTTAATTTAATTAAATCGTAATTTTCTGAGATGTCTTTGACCTTTATTGATAGATACCGCGAGCAATCAGTCAACGGCAACTTGGTTTCTGCTGCGTTTAATGTCAATCGCATACTTTTACAAGGTTTTACTTTACGAGAAAGTGTTGTTAAAAGATAGCCGAGTATTTATATAAAAATAGTTTTGATTGATTGAGAACTATCAGGACCGGCAGATAGCTGTCATAAGACTCATTTGGACTCATTGTTTAACACGTTCCCTGCCGCGTGGGGCGTATGCGCCCCACGCTGAACTTTCCGTTCAAGCCATTTGGTATTATCATTGTAAAATGAAGAATTTTTTAAAAATTCATTATGCAGTCAATTATGGACATCTTAATACTATTGCTGATGCGCTCATTTGATCGTGGGGCGTATACGCCCCACGCGGCCTGAACGGAAAGTCTTCAAAAAACGGTCTGGCAGGGAACGTGTTAATGGTAGCCTCCTAGCTAAGACTTACACACAAGAAGGAGTAGTTATGGAAGGCACTATCGGAAGACTATGTTCGAACTTCCATCTAAGACATTTTTGTATTGTCGAAGAATGTTAAACACATAAAAATATTCTTGTCTTCTAACATTGATTTTTTGTATAGCTTATTGGTGACGTTAGAGAATATATTAACGTACACAATGTTTCGTATTTTAAAAAAGAAATGTTCGATGAATTAGTTTTAATCCAGAATAATAACATGTCTAAACACTAAAAGATCGCGAATTGTTATATAACCTTTTTATTCTAATCGTTTCGTATTTGATATTTGATAATTGGTCGTCATAAGTTCTTCACGATAAATTGAAAGAATGACTTTATATCTAATACTACAATGATATAGTATGTTTAGGAACGAAACAGAATTCGAAGCGATATTCAGTGCACTTCAGCAAAGCCATTATTTTCGAGCCATCGTGTGATTCTTTGGAGATTTATGCAGAGCCATCGAATACTGTTTTCTGCTTCTTCGATGGCATCTTTCCTTGCATTTGCCCCCGCACCTGCATTAGGGTATTTCTGGAAGAAGGCCTTTGCCTAAAACATATATCACTTCTAGTATATTTCAACATGTATTTAGTCTTAACAAAACTGATGGCTCATCGAACACACCTCTTCGAGTTTTTCTTTATTCTTGAAGAGAGCCACTGTTGATCCTATCGTAAGCCCCATAGACAAATCATTCAGAGTATACTTTTCCACTAAGTTTTCCCAACCGTGTCTAAAAATAGGAGTATAAAGTTTTCGTTCGTTTAAATATATTTCCACAAAATTGTATTCAGTCATCATTTATATATTGTAAATTTTAATACTACCTGAAGAAGTTCCACACTATGTCAAGACCAATTGGATTCAGGGCGATTTTGAAGAGGGCTTCGAAGAAATTCTGTCGCCGTACCAAGTTTTCGTTTGTTATCATATCCAAATATCTGTTAAATAAAATTTTATATTGTCGGTATTTGAGGAAAAATTTACGTGCAAAATAAACTACTAACCTGATTAGAAGTTTACGATCTCGAACGCTGGCCAAGCCATTTAATAGCCTCTCCTTTTCTTGAACATCAATTTCCAAAATAAAAAACTCCCACATCTTGTTGAACATCTTGTTGGTGTCATTTTCAAGTGAAACGAGGCCTACACTTAAAAATAAACGTTTATCAAACTTAACTACCTGCTCTGAAGCTCCTGAAATTTTAAAGTGCATATGAGCCGTTTATTTTGAAACTGGCGTAAGTCTATTTTTCAAACAGATCGAGTTAACTACCTTGATAGTTACATTTTTGCACGATCTTTTCATTCCGAAGCAACTTGTTACTAATATATTTTAAAACATTAAGATTTTGTAACACGAAAATTTGCTGGGTTAATGAAGTGATGAAAAAGTTTATTTTTAAAGTCGTGTAAGTCCCATTGTGAGAGTTCCAAATGGATATGGAAAATATTATGCAACAAAATTTTATGAGATCTCAGCTTTATATTTAAATATCAAAGTAGCAGTTGAATTATCAATATGCAATGAATTTGTTATAAACAATTTAATTTCAAATTTCACTTTCGATCCGCTAACGAATTCATACGGGTCTCCGGATATGCCATTGTAATTTTCAGCAATTTGTTAAGAATTTGTTTATAACAAATTAAATTGCAAAGAAACTGTATAAGAATATTGAATATATTAAAATATCCCAGGAGAAAACTTGTGAATCTTCGAGTATGAATTTCAATGTAAAAATCAAAACTGACGGTGAAAGAGTAAATTCGTTTAAAATATGTTGGATGAGATTTTTGAGAAGCGATCCATATAAGTTGTTCTACAAAACGACAACGAACGAGGATGCACCATTCAAAACATTGGATTTATCACCGCAACGGGGAAACCCGAAAAACTTTAACAATATCAAGTTGGCACCACTGTACAAAAAAACGAGACCACTCATAAACCTAAAATACAAGGACTTAATGGATTTATTACATTATATACCACCTGCACTCCATAGTTATTTTAAATCCCTCCCGCATACACAAACTGGAGAAGACTGAATAATAATTAATAAAACAATATTAATTTTAACGTAAAAATTATTTAACAAAGAATAAAAGTTGAATATTTTTTTGATTTTATAACATAAAAGTGTATACATTTATTTTTATTTCAAGGGAAAGTTACTTTTCCTAAGAACTTGAGCTTTCTTAAGAATTGAAAACGTCGTTTCATTGATTTTGAAAGTGACGTAAGTCCATTTATAGCCATCAAAAATATATTATTTCTTAAATAATGTTAATTATGCTAATTGGGATGGGATAAATTTCACACCCTCAGAAAACCAAAAACATTATTCTACTATGTTATCTATTGCCCATATTTTTAAATTTAATCCAATGCAAACCCTTCAATATCTCGATTCGAACATAAATGGACTTACACCCCTTTCAAAATAAACGGCTCATATGCATTTTTTCACTGGAAGAAGGTTAAAATCCATTTCATTCAAGAATCATTTAATCGTGAGTATGTAATTTCTGTATTATTAATACGGATATAGGTAACCACATTTGCTATATTTACTCACCGTAAGAATAAACGATAGATCGAAGATCAGGATGAGGTCGTCGCGTGCCGTTACTACAGATGAAGTCGTTTAACATATCTTTTGCAACTTTAAGGCATCCTTTATGATCGATATTACAAGCTGCCTTTAGAATCACAGTCCGTAGTTGCCTTTACAAAACAATAGAAATTGATTTGTACATAGCTCAAATCAGAACTACAGTAACCTTTTATTCGATAAATGATAAAAAAATCAATTTAAATAGGTATCATAAAGAATTTCAAGATTTAAAGTGACCTTTATTTTTTCCCTAACTTGACATTTTTGTTTAAATTTGATCAAAGGGAAATGCATGGATGCAATGTCGGACTGACCTTGCGATCAAAAGATCATTGTCATCAACTTTCCAACCAACTTTCTCGTACATGGCGTCAAGGAGGGTTTGCGCATAGCACTGTATGAAAAATATAAAACAGTTGATAAAAATTAGACTAAAGAAGATAGCTATAAATATAATGTCACCTGGAATTGAGGATGAATTTCTGTTCCTCGAAGCAATCTATCCGCATGAACGATCCAATTGACAGTGACAACCCAAGGCTGAAGAGATGTCTCGTCAAACATATAAGTTGTGAGATTCAGAGCTGCACAAAAGTCGAGATGAGTAGCATCAGCCAAAAGGAAAGCGTTGTGAAGCAAATCGGCTCTATCAAGGGGATCCAGGACCTACGATGAAACACAAAATCGCTTTTATAGATTCGCGATGTTTTCTCTAATTTTCAGAGATATTACACGAAAAGAACAACAAATAAATGTAATAGCATAAAAGATAACGGAACCTTGAAGTCATTGATAAGGAGGTCACTAAAGGACCTCCATGCTTCCTCCGTGTAATTAACAATATAATAGCCAACCGAGTGATGATTAAGTTTGATCCACTCTACTGGATCCTCCAAAATTAATTCAGCTGTAACCCATTAGAAACACTGCAATACTTTCAAATTTATCAATTTATCATTAAAATTGAACTCTGGAACTAACCACAGGAGTTGTTCGCCAAGAACCAGCCGAATTGGACCTCGTCCTCCTTCCTATTGGTTACGTATTTTATAGGGATGTCCCATATCAGCCTATACGTTAATACGAATACTTGTATCAGATTATTTGCCATATATCTTATGCATGTGCGACAAGAACTTACTGAGAATTATTGGACTCGATTCCTGATCCAAAGAACCTTTTTTGCGATAGGCGAAAGTTCGTACCGGATGGGGACACATTGATCACAGGAAATCCAGGAAACTTAGTCCAAGTGTCCATCAAATGAACAATGTTAACTCCTATATGTACGTTTCCTTGAAGGATCTCAAGCAATTCGGCCGTGGAAGCGCTACCGAATTGGTACTTCTCCAAGTAATTCCTAATGCCGAAGACAAATTTAAAGTTGCCCATGGCATCCTCCAACATCCCAATGACCGCTGCACCCTGAAGAAATCTCGAGTTTGGCTCACATTAATGAATATCTCTTTTTCAGTTGGTCGCACCTTTTGGTAAGCAATGTGATCGAACATTTGCTGGATCTCGCTGGGGTCTTCTGATCGATGGACGATCGGATGTGCGCTTTCCTTGCTGTCGTACTTCATTGTTGAAAATTTCGTCTCCAGAGCAAATGTATCTCTCTATACAAAAGAACGAAGCTCTGTTTTGTCAAATAGAATTTGTTAAACACTACGACACAATATTGGATTTACTGGGAATTTAATTTCTAAGATAATATTGAAGTGATATTAGAGAATCGATGATAACGTGGTCGAAAATTTGGTCTCTAGGTCGAACATGTCTCTCTGTACGATACAACGAAATTTGTAAGCACTATGCCCTTTTTTGTCAAATAGAATTTGCAAAACAATTGAACACAATATCGGATGCCTTTCCTGGGTACTGAACTTCTAAAATTATTTTGGGATGATACTACATCGATGATAACCTGGTTCCAATCTGGGAAGATAAAATCCACGGCGACGTGCTCCATAAAGGTGGCGAAGCCTTCATTCAGCCAAATATCGTTCCACCATTTTGGAGACACCAGATTTCCAAACCACATGTGTGCGAGTTCGTGTGCCATCGTAAGAGCAACACTTTTCATGTTCCCCGAGGAACTGTGACTCTTGCTGTATAGTATTTCCGTTTCCCGAAAGGTGATCAATCCCCAGTTCTCCATGGCTCCCGCTTCGAAATCGGGAATCGCTACTATATCTAAATTTCGAAAATTTTCTTCACGTTATCCTTCACTTTTACATCGTTTTCTGCCATTTGCTTCAAATGAACTCATGGGGATAAAATAGGAAGCTAATACCGCAAATTTATTTATGTAATTAATATTTAGGTAATTAAAAACATTACAAAGAAAGAAAGAAGTACCAAAATAGAAAATCGGCTCGAGTCTGATTATACCCGAAGAAGGCATGAAGATTAACAATATATCCTGATACCTGTAAATTATACATTATTACTCGAGTTTATATTATTGTTATTAGTTTCTTGCAGAAGGGAGACAAAGCTAATTTTAAAACGAAAAACTCTTGTTATATTAGACGGCCAGATAAGGTGTATCTTCGAAGAAGGGCGTAAAGTGCATGAAATTGTGAGAGGAAGACTCGATACAGAAAAATGTATCACGTATCCTGCGAAACAAATTGACTTTCTCTTAATGCATTCGCGACCGCTGACGTGAATTCACGTCTTTTCAAATTCTATTCTTGGTGGCGGCTGACGTGAATTCACGTCATTTTAAATTTTATTCCTGTTTGCCGCTGACGTGAATCACGTCCCCAGTGAACACTGTTATATAACTGTTAGGTAAATGTTACGTTTTCGAAACTAACATGTTATGTAGCATAAAAGTAACATGGAAGTTAGATGTTAGCTATTATTTCCCAGTCGGTAAGTTATGTTATGTAACATGTTATATTAATGTTATAATTTCAGTTGCCTTAAAATAATATTAATTTTTCATACATTTAATAAAAAAGATCACGCAGTTTTATCCAGAATTATATAATTTTTTACTTTTAATTATTTTTTGGTACTTGACAATAGTTAGATATTAAATGGCAAATCAGACTTTCAATGAAATTATGTAATGAGAAACTATCTGATTTTACTTAAAGACAATTAGGATTTCATTCGACTAGCAAACAATGACCGATAATGTATGTGCGCGTATGAATTAATGTCACATTTTTTCATACGAGTAGTAAACAAAATATGACATATATTAATCTTGTGACATTTGACGATGAATTATGACAATGACGATGACGATGATGTAATAAAATAAATGACAGTTAGCACCAATGTAGTTCCGTTTTGTTATGAATATGTGCTGTATATACACAGTAATATCAGGACGGTAACATAATTTAAGATGAGAGTAACAAAGTTACGCTACATTTATATAGATATGATAGTAACAAATGTTACCTCCATGTTACATAACCGTTAAGTTATTGCATTGTAACAAATGTCATGTAACTAGTTAGCTCTATGTTACGTAACTGTTAGGTTATTACATCGTAACAAACGTTATGCTATTTGTTAGTTTTAAGTTACGTAACTGTTAGGTTTGGTGTTCATTGGGTCCGAGACGATACACGATACAAGTTTGCGGCAACCAATTTCAGAATGTCATTATTTTCGCCGGTACTCAGTATTTGAAACGGAAAAAATTTGCCGGTCGCGAATGTGTTAAGAATATGGAGATATCGACTTCGACATATTGGCCTCGGTCGTATAAACTGAATATTATGAGTCCATTCATTCGAGGTGATTAATACCAATCTTCGGAAGCGGATAGTTGATCCCAAAGACGTTCATGTAGAATTCCATTGCCTGGGTGGCAACGTTCAAAGCAAATTGCGTCTTGTCCTTGTCAGATTTTCTACTGTAGACACTAACTGGAATGTCTGCACCATTGAGATCGGTAACGCTGGATGTGGTAGCTACAAAGTCGCTGATGACGAAAGCTACCAGGTACGTAGACATACGTAAAGTAGCTACAAAGGTGGCTATCGATAAATCGCTGCCTTTCATAGGTTTCTCGACTTTCTAAGATAAAGATAAAGATAGACAATTAAAAGGAAACCGATACGTCGCCGCTACGTGCGCTGAAAGTGAAACTCCTTTGTTACAGAGAATTATTAATTGTTGGGTTATTAATAATAACTCTTAACACGTTCCCCGCCAGACCGTTTTTTGAAGACTTTCCGTTCAGGCCGCGAGGGGCGTATACGCCCCACGATCAAATGAACGCATCAGCAATAGTATTAAGATGCCCATAATTGACTGCATAATAAATTTTTTTTAAATTCTTCATTTTACAATGATAATACCAAATGGCTTGAACGGAAAGTTCAGCGTGGGGCGCATACGCCCCACGCGGCAGGGAACGTGTTAATAACAAGTATTATTAATAATATCTCACTAATGCTAATAAAAACGTTTATGTAGACTCTCTCGGTATCAATACATAAAGATGAATGTAAATGATAATGAACTGTAAAAGTCAATCTTACGCAAACTGTGTCAATACGGAAATATAAAGATAAATGCAGGTAGTAAGTAAATGAAAAAAAGCATTTGACTTTCCAAAATGGTTTCCTTTTATAACATGCAAATTTACACGTACTATCGTGTCATAGGAAGTTTCATACCAAAAAGATGCTTTCATCTCAGAAATCATATCGTTAATGAAATCGCGATAACGTTCTTAAACTTCCTAATTGAGTAATTTATGAATTACCATTAGTGGCATATTTGAGAGTGCATGATAGTCACCGCAAGAGGAGAAAACAATCCGCACGTGAAATATCGCTTTCAAATTGGGTTCGTCGAAGCAGGGAAAAGCTTTCCTTGCATAAACAGGCTCAAACTGTGTCACCGCTAATTTCCTGCGGTATAAAATACAGTTTCATAATCGCGTAATTAGGGCAGGTATGGGGAAAGAATAAGAATTTATTCAACCTTAAGTCTTCATCTTTGTCCCTTCTATAAGTGCTTAAGTAGAAGCCATTAATTTTGTTCGTAAGTGACCCACTGTAGTTAATTCTGAGCGCGAAATCGCCTTGGATTTTTTTTGTAACTTTTATGATTATCATGTCAAACTTGTCTACGGGGTAAACTGACTCTATTGGAATATCGTGGTCCAAGTCGGTCATCTCGTATAACTTCGTAGACGTAATCGTTAAGTTCTTAGAGTGAAGGGCGATAAAATTTCTTGCCTGGAAAGGAAGAAGTTAATTAAAGATTTGGTATATAATTTAAGCGTAAATTGTAACGTTACTACACCTTCTGCACACAAAAGTCGATTTGAATGGCCCCATGAAATTGGTCTTTGAGGAAATCCGGAGAAATTGCGATGATGTACTTCGAGGGGATAACATCTTCTGGTAAGCGACTCGATATCTCAATAGGGTCGGAATCGTTACAGTTTTTCTTGCGAATAGACTTGGAATAGTATTTTAAGGATTTGTTCATCTCCGTGCAGGGTGTAAGGCTTAAAGATAGCAGGGTCCACGGCAGTACCAACAAAAAGGGAATCTTCATAGCTGCTGGAAATGTTCATTTCTAAAGAAATGCAATTTTGACGCGTATTGTCTGACCTTTGTAGTCATTATCTACTAGCGGTTTCTTCAAGTCTGTAATGAATTTGCCACGTAAACTGGTATAATAATGACTAAAATACAAGTTCCTTCATTCAAGGTATTAATTTCAAGAATTGCTATACACGTACGTTAAAAGAAATCCACGCAACTAAAATTCAATTCGAAATTAAAAAACATAATTAACGTAAGAATATATGTAGCGTTTTTACGCACCTGTTTGTTATAAAAATTCTGAAATGCCTTAATTAGGTTAAGGGTGTTAATTGCATTAGATTTCTGCGAACCAGTCTTAAAAACATCGACAGACTTATTTTTCAACGAATCTAGGTCTTTTCTTATTGCTATGTATATTAATCGGAACAATAATTGTTATTTAAATAACCGTTACGGGGTCAACGTCAACTGTGACGTGACGAGATTCCACGATATTGACAGCGTTTCTCAAAAGTGACGCATGACAGACGATTATATACAATTTCACTCTTATCTTCATATCATTGTTACTTGGGAATATCAGAAACATGTTTCAGAGAAATCCTTAAAAGACGAAATAAAAGACGTATTATAATTTTCGTGAAAACGTGTATTTCTGACACAAAAAACAACAATTTACCCGAAATTTCATCAAATAATAAAATCGCATAAATCGAAGGACAGATTCGATGGCATCTAAAGTATTTTCTGCATAAGTGTTGTAACACGCGTTATCATTTAATTGAATTTAGATGCACTTAGCGCAAGCTCGATGCGGATCTGCGTCCACGACCTACGACTTCCCATTGACGCGGTCCAAAAAGAGCGAATCCCGGATTAAAGTGTCACGAGAATCGGAATTTTTTACAAATGTCCGTCCTCGGTCAAGTTCGATGAACGATAGCAATCAGTGACGTGACGAGATTAGTACATTGCACATGGACCGTGAGGCAAGTGGGCAAGCGTGGGCGACCAGACTCGAGGGCGGGCGGTTTCGATTGGTCGGTCGCGCAGGCGCTGGCGACAACAGCCAATCAGCGAGCGCGACCGACGTGACATCATCGACGTCAGCGCTTCACCGGCAGAGGTCGTCTAGCGTCGCAAGGCGTCCTTGTCAGAGGTTTGTTGAAAAAATCGTCGTGAAATTTCTATTCCAGTAGGAAGAATCGCCTTCGAAAAAAAAATTTTTTTTCTTTTAAAGGGTAGTTCACCCCTTTAGAGGGATGCTCCCGTGTCGGACGGTACCGTTTATGGACCCAACGGACACGAAATATATTCGCACCGAATTTCATGTGAATCCGTCTAGTGTTTATATAAAAAACACTAGCCTTGATTAATATTCATAGTGTCAAATAGTGGTTTCTCGAAAAAAACCAAAAGCACGTAAATTCTTTTTTAATGCAAGCATTAACGATATACAGTTTTTATTTCGATCGGATCATTTGTCGCCGAAAAAAAAAGAAAACACGATTGATAAGGGTAGTTTACCCCCGTTGAGGGGATGCAACCGTGTAGGGTGGTATCGTTTCTGGATCCTCTTTACACTAGATATATTTATGCCAAGTTTCATTGAAATCCGTGGAGTGCTTCTATGGAAAGAAAAAAAGAATCGATTGTTTCATCAAACTTTGAGGGGTTGTTTCACCCCCTAGATATAAATCCTAGCACGTAACAAAAAGTATGTGTCCCTTAGATTTTCAGGTTCTACAACATATGTAAAAATTATCAAAATCGGGGTGGACCACTTGGGAATGTTTCCTTGTTAGTGTTAGCTATTCGAGGACGATTTTAAAAGCCGAAAATATAATTTTAAAACGGTTATAAGCTTGCGTGAATAATATTTGTTGTATATAATATTATTAACGTTCAGTTAGGGTGGCGAGAATGCAGTCTTTAGGTGGTGGAAACCTCCTGCGTCGCTCGACTTCGTTATTAGGCGCATGTATTTTCGGAAGATACTACGAAAATATGGCGGCCCGTTTCGGGTTTAAGTACGTTCTTTCTGCTGCATTGTTGTTATTTTTAGAGCCTCGGAACGACATGAACGGTTTTAAGGACCATGCACCCGGCCTCTTTCGCCATTTTTGCAGATTTCAGTTCGGTCTACAATGGACTGCCAATTGCAGCGGATGAAGAGGTTCTTGTTTCGTGTCCTTCGGGAGGTCGTGTATGTACAAGTGCATCGCGAACAATGCATGCATACAAATAAGGATTTCTAAGCGCTGGCGTTCGTCTGCATTTTGGTGCGCCTTTGGATTAGAGTTTGCGATTTATTTGCCAATTAGGTACACCGGCCAAAATCCGGGAACTTGGAGTCGTTTTTTGAACACGCTTAGACGTTAACGCGAATTTCTTCATACCAGACGGCATGTGTCATAAGTCTTTGGTTGCGTGTATGATTTGGCGCTGATTCTTTATAATTCAGTCCAAATCGCGTGACAAAATTCTCTTTATCCCGTTCACGCAGACGACGTACTCTCACAATTAGCAACGGTCCCCTAGTGATGGCAAAGGGTAACATCGAGAGAAATCTGACAGATAAATGGACGTTATGGATGAGGAGAAAACGGATTTTCCTTCCTCGACCCGCTATGATATATAGGGTAAGTCCGGGATAGTTGGACCATGTTTTTTAAAGTCATTTTTTCTGAAACTTCGCAATGTCTAGGATTTGGTATATTTTTTTATAATATATATATATGACCTTGAACAATAGTAAGCACTTCTCCAGCTGTTACACTAATCACACCATGGAACCTTTATTAAAACTCTGTGACTTGAGGCGCCTTTTTAAAGTGGTTTTCAGTATGCCAAACGCTTTTGCTGCAGCATTAACTCCCATTTCCTTATTCTTAACAGCTTTGACTGCATTTTTCAAACTGTTTTCAGACCATTCACCTCTCCCAAACGTGCCTTTTCTTTTATAAAATGTAGGCATTTTTCTATAACAGCAAAAAACCCGAACTTATCAGGATACGCCTTTATATTTAAAATAATTTTTTTATAAGTACCATTCCATTTATATAGAAAGTAAAGCCCTAATAGGAGATATGGTCCCCCTATCCCAGGTTTTTTCAAGTAGTCCATTTATCCCAATTGTCGGGGATAGATGGACCAGCTTCCCGTCCAGACAAACAACGCTACCAGCATGCCATTTTAGGTTAAGATTGTACTCAAGTATACACTTGAGTTATAGGATTGATCTTACGTCGAAATCATTTAAACTAACTTAACCACATATCAAATAAATCCAGTATAACATATTTTTCAACTCACCAAAAGAAATAAACAAAGTTTTTTTCTAAAATACGCATGAAACTCACGAGCAAAACTAAGCGTGGTTCCGTCTACTCAAGAAGAACAACTTCAGACAACGACTGCAGCGCTACTGTGACAGACCAGCAAATATTCGACTAGTCCGTTAATACCGGTGGTCCATATATCCCGGACTTACCCTACATTATTTCTTGAGTTATATTTTATTATTGTAATGTAATAATATATTTTCGTATAAACTGATAAAGTGGGCTTCTCAATGTTTGGGTCTGTATAAATTCTACAGAAATTAGCGACTCGATTGCAGCGCTAGATTTAATCGGACCCGTTTAATGTAAAAAATTAAGTAGTATGCTCGTGTCAAAGTAAATGCATGGCAACGAAGAACATTTATTCGCATACAATCAAATGTATTTGCAAGTAGAAAATCTATTAGCTTCAGAGTTCCAGGTGTATTCGCGCTAATCGCGTATTGGTTGGGAAAAATGGCCGACACGGTTGATAGCGCCATTTATAAATGTCACGTTTTAAAAATAAATAATGCGCAAGGCTTTACAACTTACTTGATTAAATAAATATCCAGCAAGTTGTATAACCCAGTGGGATGAAATACCGTAAGTGATTACGAAATAGGAGGCTCAGATTTCCGTCGATCGTTTCTAGTTTTTCCTTCTGCATAGAGAATGGGAATTTGAAACGTTTAAACAAGAAAAACGTATGTTTTAATATAAAGGTAGACCTTAGAACGGTTAAACTTTTCATTTGCCATATTTACTGTATGAAATAAGAAATTATGTACGGTGAAATGAACCAATGTGAAACGAAATTAGTAAAGATCGGTAATTCTGTAGTTGGTGTGTTATTTCGTTTCCATGCTGATACAAAATAAATATTTTTATAAAAATATATATCATCAACGAAATGTATTTGCATAATAAATAACATGCGCGTAGACGGGACATAATTAAGACATAGGTAAATATGATCTTTTAGATGATTACTCACGATATTTTTGACATTTGAAGATTTCTATTACCTACACATGTATACTCACTTCACATCATACTACGATTACTCAAATATTTACATGTTACTCTGAATCGCTAATTTCAGAAGTACTACATAGTAATAAACCTGTAGATTGTTACACAATACCTTCCACTAATGTAAAATACCAGATTACAAAATATCGTTTCATTTAAAAATGTATAAATTACAAAGTATTAAGCTCCGTTCGTTCTTCTGAGGAAGAGTACTTAAGAACACCACTGTCACGACTTCGTGTCTACACAATTATCCACTGTACGTTAGGAAAGTTCTTGTTTGACCCACGAATTGTAAATATTTCTCCTAAAACTAATACAAAACGTTTTTATATTCTAGTTTGTACTACTTACATCTACGGTATAATATGCTGAGCGATTTGATAGAGAGAAAGAATCTCTTTGACCAAACAGTGAATATTCGAAATGACTCGGTTACATAATCATTTTCCTGAATCTGTAGAATTTCTCTCGCGAGGTAGTTTAGAGAACATATGTTGAACATCGCGGAGATCAATTGCAAGAACATGATGGACAGTAACACCCATGTATAAGTAACTTATTTTGTGCGTGAATGGTTTCACTTCGAATCTATATCATACAAAGTTCTCTAGAAACGAACACAATTGTACGAATAAAGCGCAACTGTATGGTTTACCAAGTTTACTTAAAAACACGCGTGGAAGTTGATAAAGTGCAACAGTTTGTACATCCATTACTTATTCTGCAGTGGCGAATAGGAAATTGCAAAAACCTACACCAAACTACTAAAATACTGTTGAACTTGCAATCGAACATGTCATTTTCTCTCTGGAGGCATAAATACGTTTAACAAAAGGAAGCGCTCCAGCTCAAACAACTTATGACATAATGACACTAAGAATTGTGCAGCTGTTCGTGGAAAGTTAACATGTGAAGGTGACTCAAAATATTCCGAAGTTTTTCCACGGATTCTGGAGACCGGTATAAATGTATATATTGATTAGTTTCCACGTATTATGACTCGTATACTACATTTTTACGAAGTATGATTTTACGTGTCTATAATCTTATGTTCGTGTACATTTAGTATATTATGCGCATCGTATCTTATTGTCCTAAGAAAAATTGCAGGGTGGGTAGCAATTACCATTTTGAGAAATTGTAAATTGATACGAAACCAAACATGCACGTTTGTTAAGTTGCAGAACATTTACAAGTTCCATACTACTGTTTATTATAAATTAATACGCAGAACAAACGGTCGTAATGACAGCCTATAACAGTTGTCTCTTCAGTGCACAGTTACTATGCACCAAATTAATAATGGGAGAATATAACATTAAAAGTATTAAATTCTCTTGTGTTATTACAGCCATCGTTCGCTAGCGACCAAATAGTGGTAGTAAGTAATATGTGATGTACGTATTGAAATATTTCAATTTCAAGCATTATAAGAAACTGATGTTCCTTCTTATACAGTCATTGAGTACGTAAAACGCGTACTAAACTCCGCACTTCATCACGGCATAATCTGTTGCATTTTTGTTGGGATGAAACGTTCAAAACCAATTTCTGGTAACTACAGCGAGGCCAAGCAAATATAGCGTTTTCAAAATCAACGCTTCATTTCAACGACACATTCGTCAGCTTAATATACTTTGAATCGAAATATTTCAAAGCATAAATCTCTAGGAATGTCTAATATTAAATCGTCGTATAAGTGTAGGACCTGCGGAAAAAATTGGCACCGGGATGAAATCGAAACTCGACATCAAGAAATGTCTGAAGTACATAGGTTATACGCTTACAACCTCACAGGACAATTCCTAGATGGAGTCTCCGATTCCACATCCTCATTTTTGAAAACTGACCGTCCCAAGTCTTGATACGTTTCATTCTCTTTGGCTACTATTCATACGGTCGGGGATCACTTTCAAACGACGTGGAGAAAATGTTCACAATTAGGAGCCAACGGCAAATCGTGGTTAAACGTATCTTCTATTTTTTGGCGTTTTGCGACACCTTCGCCTTCCAAAAATTGCAATCACGCAAATCGTTACCGTCGCCACCAAAACAGCTGCTACCGCCCAAACTGCTTTGCTAGTATTCATCTTTGGTTCCTCCTCACTTTCGTCATCCATGTCAAAAGATTTTGACAGATTTTCATAAGAGTTTTCATTAGTTGTCGTAGAGTTTGCAGCTTCGACGTTGCTCGGCTTATCCGCTTGCTCGTTGGTTACTGTTTTAGAGTCGGATTTTAAGTCAAGTGGTGGTTTAGTTTGCGTCTCGCTGCTTGGAACTGCTTTTGCTGTTGTCGTTGTTGTCGTAGGTGTAGTGCTTATCGTCGTTGTTTTTGGAGCAAGTGCTTGTTCGCGATATATCTGTTCCAGCCTCTGAAATTCCCGTTCTTGATCCGCTGTGATGATTTTCGGCAGATCTTCGAGCTCGTCATTCGCCCTTTCAATGTATTCTTCCAATGGTAGGAGGAATGAAAGTAGGGATTCTACCGAGATTTCGTCCAGTTCTAGGTGCTTCTGTATAAGATCCATCCAATTCTCTACACCACCATACTGAATCATTTTTCTGCACAACAAGAATTGCAGATATTAAATATAAACAGGTTAAAAGATTGTAGGGAACTTACTTGGAGGTCAATGAGTTAATTATGAAACATTTAGCCTTCGCAACACCGTGATTATTCTGCTGATTTCTCGGTTTACTGCGTAGTAAATCATTGAACGTTTCGCTATTTAGATGCGTCTAACAATTAACTTATACTTACACTAGGGCGTGGTTTGGACGATTTGCTTCGACGTGACTGTATCGAACTTCCGTGGATTCCATTATGTACTCATACAACTGGAATGCGAGAATCGTCCCGACCAATTTCCTGCAAAAACATATCCATTTAACTTCTCTATTTTGTGTAATTCATCGTTTGAAATCTACTGAAATTAATCACCAATTTTACATTATTAAATATAAATTTATCATGGAACGAAGAAGCACAGCTTATGGCACATACGTACAGCCGAAAAAGAAAAACGTTTAGGCTGTTTATGAAACGTGTTCAATTGGATTGAAATCTAATACGTACGGAAGATAAGGTTTGTTACTAATGATGTAACTGTCATCCAGAAAAGTGGGTGGATCCAGTGAGTCAGATGCAACGCCCTCGTATTCCGACCTTTGATCAAATTAATCACCTTTTAATTTCACGCATTTCGCAATATTTTTATTCTTTTCAATACTTCAGATTACATTTTTACAAAAAGACCTACCTGTGTCTCCACCAAGAATCAATAAGATCATCAGAACTGATAGTTTCATTTTCTAAAGCATTAATTCTCCACAAATCCGCGGACAAGTAATAAGCAACAGATGGCAAAACATCCAAAGCTGTGATCATCAATGACAACATCTGTAATTCTTCGGTACCGTTGGTGCTCCTGATTAAACCCAGAGATTGCAGTTGAGCAGGACTCACTGATAATATCGCGAATAATTGGGCCATAGCTTCCTCGAGAGCTGTTTAGAAATGAATGTTAATTAATATGATAATAACTAAAAATGTGTAAATACCAAACTAGAGAAAAACTATAGAAACATTTACCTGAATATCGATTAGCAGTACTTAACATTGACGCATGATCTGCCATCATTTGGTTCACCAAGATTTTTGCAACGTTCTTATGAGCATCAAGGTAATTACTGATGGATGCTTCAGAACACGTTGAAACTCTGAAATTACATTAATATAGTAATTACATTAGTGTTATGTATATGAATTCATTATGAAGGATATTATCATATTAAAAAGATTTCATTAGGAATATATAATTCCAGTGCAAAGGTTAATGCAGCATTATTCTCTTGCTAATCTACTGGCCATCTGATCAGTACACATAAAATATCAAAAGAAATTTTAAATTGTGTATACGTACCGCATCTCTCCGTCTCGGCAAAAACTGATTAATTCCGATGGACAAGTGCCGTTAAACTGACTGTTTTCCCAAAACTCAGCTTCGGGTACTTGATTTAATACAGCCGATCCAATAGATGAGACCGATTTGTACAAAGTTCTTCCAATAAGTTCCTGAAGATGTTTCATCGAATTAATCAACAGAAACTTAGAAAACAATTGAGTATTATTACACCCAAATGTCTGCGGTACAAATCACTGATAGAAACCACCAAATGTAACTCTTACCTTTTTCCACAGATTTTTCCGTATTTCATAGGTCAGGTTAGATTGGGGCATCAAGTTCATTATATTCGTCCAGTCGAAACCTTGTAGAGATCCTGTCGAGCATACCCTGAATTAACTTCCTACCGTTTAATACAATGACAAACCACGGATTCCATTCTCTTACCGAGTAAATAAGCCGGAACCGTGTTGTTTTCCAAAGGAAGTCCGTATTTCTCAGAAAGCCGCGACCGCACAAAACCTACGATCTTCCCATGAAGGCTTAACAGTTGCCTCCACTGTTCCTCGGCGTTTTTGTACCCATTCGGATAACCAGACAGCAGTTCCCAGTAGCTTCTCTCATCGCTCATACCTTAAACGATAATAATCGGTAAGAAAATGAATCATTTCAGCAGATACCTTGCTTATACGATTAATGCTAAACAAAATAACGCAATACACCGTTGAGAATGTATGTTTTGACGCGGAGTGACAAGAGCATCGTTAACCCGTCTCAATAAAGTTTCACAATGACCAGCAATGGGTAATCAACACGGCGAATAGAACTCGAATCAGCTCAACGAGAGACGTATCTCTTTTCCGGGTTGAAGTGCAAACTGTCCTGCGTTATGTTGGCCAATGGCTCGTCTTAGATTGATTCCAGGTCATGGAAGCACGAACCATTAACTTTGGCAGCTTCGCGGACCAGGGTCAAGCTTCTAGAGAAATTAGTCGTAATCGGTGCCAGCTGACTGTGCCAGGAAGACCAGGCGGCTCGTTTCTCTTTGACCGTTCCGCCGTGAAATAACAAACGCTCCACGTCTGCAAAGGAACGAAAGGGGAGGTTAAATTAGTCTAGGGAACTAAATTAGGCTCGTGATTAAGATTACCATCTTTCGGACAGTTATCGCGAGCCTTACCGTCCCTCGTGAACTCCTTCCCCTCCTCCGTGTACCTGGCGGTCCTCCGTAGGAACTCCGCTTCTCCGATGAAAAGGACCAGCTGAAATCGAGAAACGGCTATCGTGAGTCTAGAAGAGGAGAAAGAAATGGAGAAAACGAAATTATTCCCGAGCTTACCGATTTCCAGTCCTCGTCGTTCAACAGGGCATCGCCTGGTTTCTCGGCCAGCTCGTGCTTGTACTTCAAGGATTCATTGGTCACGTTCTTGATGGAGTTTTCGAGGATCTCCTGAGTTTGGTTCTTCTTGAACAGGCCATAATTCAGCTGGGCAGTTGTCTAAAATCAGGAAAGGCGATCGCTCAAGTTTGGACTGAGAAATGATCAGACGCTCTTAAGAGTTCGCAGACGACTCGATGCGTCCTTGCGACTTTAATTCACTTTTCAATGGCCCGATTAAGGAAAAGTGAAACACCCTTCAAATCAGTCGATTCGAATACAACACTTTTTTTTAAGGGTATTAGACCAAACCGTCCGAAAATTTGACACATCACTCCTGATCATCTAAGAATTGTCCTGACACATTCAAAATTTGGATTTTTGAAAAGAATTTTTTAACTCAGCCCAGACCAGAACCAAAATGGCGTCGAGCTCTCATATTTCGATCGACATATAATTATCGAAGGCTCCGATATGAGAATCGAAAGGGTCAGGGCAATTTTACGACAATTTAGAACACTCTGGTAGTCGATAAACTCGCATTTGAACGGGATAAAGGCAAAAAAAGTGTTGTATACGCTTCTACGCTAAAACGATGGTAATACGAGGTCTCGGAGTGAAAATTTAATTGACCTGGAAATCACAGATGGCGCAGGGGGTCCCTTCGCAGTCAATTGGGGCCCCAGAAAGCATGAATCCAGAGGATTTCTAGAATTTTACTTCGATTTCTTGATAATTATTGTACGAAAACGACAGGTGGAGTACGCCATTTGGTACAATACCCAATATAATTCGATACAGCTGTCAATATAAAAACGAACGTCGGCAACGTAGGCATTTAGAAATATCTTCTTTATCGACGTCGATCAAGTTCCTCGACGTGTTTCACTTCACCTTAAGTCGGGAAAATTCATTCGTGGAACTGCTCGATATTCTCACCCAATTATCGCGGCTTCTGTCGTCCATGTCGTTGACGAATGACCACTCGGCTTTGGCAGCCTCCAGGCAGGCATCTTCATAAGCCAGCTCGGTCATCTCGATGAACGACTCGACCTCAAAGTCCCGCAAAGCCGACGAGAAGACCAGCAGGCTCAGGATTGCGCACGTCCATTTCGGTAGCATGCCTATGACCTGTGGTCAACGAAGAGCACGTCAATCGGAATCGATTACCCCCGATAAAGCGACGCCAGAATCGTACGCAACGTGGAATCGCCTATAACGATCCGAACCATGGAAACCAATGGAAGGTACCGCCCCAAATAATACGTCCAATCAATGATCGGAATTTACCGGGATTCACGGTATATCTCCCTCATATTTCTACGCGATGCATATTCAAATTCATCGTGATTAATTCCATCTGTCCGGTTCATACTTCCAGTATAAAGCCAAGGTAACTCGAGTCATGAGAATTGCAAATTCATAAATACCGTAATACGTGCCATCGAGAACAATAGGATTTTGATTACATGAGTCATATTCCCGTACCGACAGAAATGCAAATGCGATATTAAATATACGTATGCGATTGGACTTAGTCTCCTTACAGTATTTTTTTCTCTCCAATTTTCTGACTTAACGTCTACGTTATAAATCAATGCGATCGTCAAATTATTTTATCTAGGTTCTAATAGAGGCATTATCCAGCAATTCAAATGCGATAATGATAAATTGTGCATTTACGACTTTACAAGGAATAATTATAATACTTGATTACTCGAGTAGTGGAAGCGTTCAGGCAATCAGGCTGATGTTTTGTCATGAAAAAAAAAAAAGTACGATCAAACATGATAAGCAAGATAGATCATGGAGATAAACGCATTCTCTGATAACCCGAAACTTGGAAAGCTGCAAGCGTCCTAATTTCACTAATCGGTAAATCGATGATTCACGGTAGAAATTAAGGTAAAAGTCCGAAGATAACGTTACTTGAGAATTTTCACTGATCTGCTTATCATGGTAATACCGCAAGAATTAATGAAAGTGACGCAAAGAGTCCTTAGGATGCATCGAATGCTGTTTCACGAGATCCCATGTTTTCTGGTGGCAACCAAAGCCGTCGGTAAATGAATTAAATCATGCACGATCAATGGCGCCTATCGGCAGGAAAACGTGACCACCGGGGCATCACTTTCAATTACGACTGGACAATTAAAATTAACCGGCCATTTGATTCGATCGAATTTGCGAATCGCCGACCTGCGACTTCGGTTGAGCTCATTATCAAGAACGAAATCTGACTTACAGACCAGTTTTGGTATCCTGGCACAAGGTCCCGGGGGTCAGGAATATAAATTATCGTGTGCAGAGTGTCCAGGGGAAGCAACGAACGCACTTCCTGCACCGAGGGGGAGGATTTGTTGCGCACTGGAACCGGGGTCACGGATCGCGACATAACTTTTGCATACAAGGCGAGTCTGCACGGGCGATATTGTTCTCGGTTTTCTGGAAAATTTACAGGCACGTAAAGGCATCGCCGAAATCGCCCGACAAAAAGAAGTCTCCCTTCACCGCGGGTAACATTTAAATTTTTTACCATAATTTCAGGTACGTCAACCGAGGCTACTTTACTGACAAGGTACGCGAACCTGGCAGGCGGGGTAAGTTACCTTAACGAGCAGGGAGTAACGATCACCCGAGCCGCAGGGAATTCAAATTACATCATGCTGATCGATAAATCGCATTACGCCGATAATGGTGCAACCAGCATTCAGGAGATGGGTGTACGTGCACCCTGCTTCCGTAGCAATAATTACCGGAAATTCAGTTCCCGTGCAATATCTGTGTTAGGGGTAAACGCGAGTAATTGAAATCCGTCAATGCCTTTCCTCGTAGACTTCCACTGATTTGAATCCAGTGGAAAAATTCCCTTAACCATTGGGAAAAGTCCATTCCATTTATTCATTCGGTGAAATTTCTGGATTACATTCTAGACTCGCGTTCTACTAAATTCACGTCCTTACCTCGAGTTAATTTCTTCTTTTTTTTTTTTTTCTAATATTAATAGTTCTCATTGCTCATCCTGGGTGTATTCTCCGAATTTATTGTAGCTCCGTTAACGTCATATTCGACATGGATACATGTAGAAGGATTTATACATTTTTCCTCGACTACTCCACCGGTAATGTCGCTTGCATCCCCCAGGGAGGCCATTTCCTGGCATTTCCCCTCGTCGCTACAATTTCGCTAATTTCTCCGGTTCGCCGAGCACTTTGAAAGGACGTTGGGGTCTCCCGAGGGATTTCTCTCCCTAGCCCGCATTACGAGATCCCTCCCGGTCCCTCTGTTCCCTCCGCAGCTTCAACTCCATACACTCGACACTTTCATCCCGATTCAAACCGGGTTTGATTATCGCACTTCCAGCTGCCGACTATAGGAATTACGTCTTAATTCGCCGAGATTGCCCGGTAGGTTAAGGTGAAGTGAAACACCCTTTAAATCAGTCGATTCGAATACAACACTTTTTTTTAAGGGTATTAGACCAAACTGTCCGAAACTTTGACACATCACTCCTGATCATCTAAGAATTGTCCTGACACATTCAAAATTTGGATTTTTTAACAAAATTTTTTAACTCAGCCCAGACCAGAACCAAAATGGCGTCGAGCTCTCATATTTCGATCAATATACAATTATCGAAGGCTCTGATATGAGAATCGAAAGGGTCAGGACAATTTTACGACAATTTAGAACACTCTGGTAATCGATAAACTCGCATTTGAACGGGACAAAGGCAAAATAAGTGTTGTATGCGCTTCTATGCCAAAACGATGATAATACGAAGTCTCGGAGTGAAGATTTAATTGACCTGGAAATCACAGATGGCGCAGGGGGTCCATCTGCAGTCAATTAGGGCCCCAGAAAGCATGAATCCAGAGGATTTCTGGAGTTTTACTTCGATTTCTTTATAATTATTGTACGAAAACGACAGGTGGAGTATGCCATTTGGTACAATACACAATATAATTCGACCCAGCTGTCAATATAAAAACGAACGTCGGCAACGTAGGCATTTAGAAAAATCTTCTTTATCGACGTCGATCAAGTTCCTCGACGTGTTTCACTTGACCTTAAAGGAAAAAGAAAGGGAATATAAATTGCAAGACCCAACGTTACCAAGCAAATATCAATAATTCTGAAAAACCCATAAGGATGTTTTCTTTTATTCTTTTCTTTCCAAACGCGTATAAATCTCCGGGGCTGTAAGTCAATAAGGCAAGCTAATAAGGTCAATTGGCTGTGAAAATCGCGGTTTCGCCATCAGAATCCGGTAAATTGCGCTAAAATTACCTAGCGAGTACCGCGCTCACGGTAAGAGGTTGTACGCGTGAAATAAGTACGCGTACGGTCTATGGACGGGCGTAAACATGAATTGTTTCTTTTTTTTTTCTTTTTAATACAGTAGTTATGGCAAGAGCTTTCGATGTTACCAAAGGAAGCGTTTAGCCTTTACTACGGTGTTTACGATAAGATTGCGATTGAGCGATCGGACCAGTACTCGCTAGCCTCAATTCTTACGCATGTCTTGACCTTAACGTGACGCAAGTCAGTTAAAGCGCAAGGTTGGCAAGTAACGAGAATAAAACATAGAGGTGTAAGGGTCTGCGATAAATACGCCGGAGGAATTAAAGGCCGAAAATTTCGTCGCCGCCGCGAGCGCGATAACCTTTTGCCGTGTTACTTGTTAACTTGGAGCCCTCGTAAAATCAGATATTCCGCTTGATTTATTCCCGCGGAATAATTTATAAGGAAGTTTCTACAAACCAAGGGATTTTTAAGGAATGCCCATCAATAATGTATTAAGGTGAAACACCCTTCAAATCAGTCGATTCGAATACAACACTTTTTTTTAAGGATATTAGACCAAACTGTCCGAAACTTTGACACGTCACTCCTGATCATCTAAGAATTGTCCTGATACATTCAGAATTTGGATTTTTTAACAAAATTTTTTAACTCAGCCCAGAGCAGAACCAAAATGGCGTCGAGCTCTCACATTTCGATCGATATACAATTATCGAAGGCTCTGATATGAGAATCGAAAGGGTCAGGACAATTTTACGACAATTTAGAACACTAGTAATCGATAAACTCGCATTTGAACAGGATAAGGGTAAAAAAAGTGTTGTATGCGCTTCTATGCTAAAACGATGGGAATACGGGGTCTCGGAGTGAAAATTTAATTGACCTGGAAATCACAGATGGCGCGGGGTGTCCCTCTGCAGTCAATTGGGGCCTCAGAAAGCTTGAATCCAGAGGATTTCTGGAGTTTTACTTCGATTTCTTGATATTTATTGTACGAAAACGACAGGTGCAGTATGCAATTTGGTACAATATTCAATGTAATTCGACACAGTTGTCAATATAAAAACGAACGTCGGGAACGTAGGCATTTAAAAAAATCTTCTTTATCGACGTCGACCAAGTTTCTCGACGTGTTTCACTTCACCTTAACGCATTACCAACTCGAAATGCAAGTAATCACTTCACGTTATGCGTTTGCATGAAAGTCGACGGTATGGGGGTAAGCGCGTGCCTTATGTAGAGCAAATAGAGTAGATAGAAATTTTATCTACTCCTAGGCAGGGCGATAAGGAGAACGTTTAAAACAATTCTCGAGATATCCGGGAAAGAGGTACTTTTACGAATTCTTATATTCTTTTTACTTCGAAGAAGTGGAGTGGTTTCGTTATTAGGCGTTGTTAAGCTGAGGTTTCGGAGAATTCCAGGTTTTTACAACGGCTTTGACTCGGTTTGCTCATATAGAACACGTCATACGGAAGACGGTCTCATCCAAGCATGAAAGTGGACGCGCCGACGTCACTTCGACTGCTTATTCCATTGGTCGGTGCTGAACGCGTGACAGTCGTGTCAGAATTCAGCCAAGTATTCTTTTTCGCAGAATAAACCGAGCTCCTCGACTTTTAAGCCACTCTACCCTGGATGATAAAAATATCGTTAAATTTCTAAGGAATCTTCGGTGCAATTCCCCTAGATAAGTTAATTTCTTCGGAAACAATTCGTGTCATCAAAAGGAATAAATTCAATGCAATATTCCCCTAGCGAGTCTACTCAAAACGATAAAAAATTGAGGAAGTAGTTTACATATCTAAGTACTCTTCTGTTTATTTAGCCGAATAAACTGATTTCATTGGAAATATCTTATGTCAATGGGATTAATGAATTAGCACAAGTGTTTTACATTGTATGATCGGTGAAATTGTAAACGAACGTAACTTGCGAAACAGGATGTAGAGTTTATAAGTCAGATCAATGAATCTTCTTTACGTGCATTTTCATTTCCTAAGTAGTCCATATCTAGTCAGGCATAATAAGATTATCGCGCCAAAGGCTTAGAATTGCGACTGAAGTTTGTTGTTCTTTTTCAAGGGATTTAAAACAAACCCATCAGTTTTCTTGTCTTCCATGTTGACACCGTGAAACACCTTACGCAAACGTAAAATGACTTTGTAAGTGATAAATTGCTGGGAATGATTCACGTCCACCTTTCCATTATAAGCTCTCTAATGACGAGACTAACTGTTAATTACTACTGTTATTGGAATATGACTTTGTAAATTCAAACTTCATATCTGCCTTTTCTTGTAGCTATGAAGAGGAATTTTTGCATATGCTAGAATACTTTGTAATATCGGAAAAAAAAATAAGAATAATAAGTTTCTTCGTTAAAACCTTGGAATAAAACCAGAGGTGGTCCGATTGTAAGTGTCTGCTATATATTTATAAAAGCATTACAATACAATGTCTTATTTTTGGAACATGTAGATGTCTATCGAGTCATAGGACGAGTATTCAAAAGAGAGAAGGAATCAACAAGGAAAATGCATATTACCGTTCTGAATGAATATTTAACTACAGGGTAAAGAGTACGTGACCGGTGTGTAAAAGTGTCTTTATTTTAAATAATATATTCCTACCACGAATGAATGTTTTTCATTTTATTTGAACTCTTAATCTAACCCGTTTTTTTTCATAAAGAAGAAGAAATAATATATAAAATTCAAAAGTTTTCAGTAACTTTCATGTGGAGACTCTGTTATAATGGTTCTTAGTTTAGCGTTAGTTGAGATACACTTAAGTTTTACTACCGTTTTTGTTCTCACTTTCTCTTGTCCAGTACTTACAATGGTGAAAACTGTTTCACTCCCACGCTAATACTTAACGCAAAATGTCATTTTTTTTGTTTTTTTAAGTGAACTATTATCTGTTAACCATTCTTGACGTGGATTGCAATTAGAAATAATAAGGTGTACTACCGAAAATGTTCGATTACGTGGCCATTCAGAATATAGTTCGCACATTCCCAGGACTGTTATTTCTTCTCTTTTATGTCAAATCTCACGGCACCTCGCAATCTGGAGTAAACTTTAGACCAGACATCATAATCAGTGAATGCGTAATTCACAAATTGCACGATGTTTCACGGAATTCTCTTGTACATTGCGCAATGGATGTCATCGTACGAATGAGCAATCTCGAAATTCAGACTTTTGATCAGATGAGTCAGCGAGAGAAAAATTCAGACTCGGATAAGAGAAACACAAGGAAAGAAGAAGCGCCGAATTTTACGTCAGCTGATTTATTTCAGCAATCCAATGTAACTAAAAATAATTGACGTGGGAAGTTGGGCATCAGTTCAAGCGTGCAACATGACGATATAATGTTGCACCCGCGACTTTGGAAAAGTTCCATAAACAAATTTCTCGGTTTGCACATTTTGAGTCTGACTCGCAAAAAAATCATCGGCGAAAAATTAAAGTTAATTCAAATAATTATTCCGGAAGGAAAGGCTGAGTGACCTTGCATGACGTCAGGTGTTAATAATCACATCAGAGAAGGGGTGTGTTCGCAATATTGCTCACATCCTGCAATGATACCTGCTTTGTTCACTGACCCCGTAAATGCATAATGGCATACTGCTGTTGCAAGTACCTATAAACAGCATTCCAAAAAGTTTTGCAGATTTCCGCGATAAAAAAGAAAATCGGGGGCATACAAATTTCATTCCCTTTTTTCATTTATTGACCACGTGGCGAAGACAACAAACTTCCGATATTTCCGTAACATTTTTCTACTCGAACTCAAATCCGGAAACAAGTCGTTAACACGCACACACATTACATGACATGAAACTAATTTTACTCGATTTGAAGATCAGCCAAAATCGAAATGCTTCCCCGGATAAACACGTTTGATATTTACAAATAATTTCGAATACATATTTTTGCAGACATTTCCCTCCTTTATTTTTCAAGCCATCCCTCGAGACTATCCATCCCAGACAGCATAAAATATTTAAAGAATATAGAAAAGAAGTTGGAAAACATTCCTCATGTATATTCGACATTGGAATGATATTTTAAGTACAATATTAGATTATGTACATATGATAATGTTTCCCAGATATGGTCCAAATATTTAATGTTTTATATATATACACAATATTGGTTCAGCATGTCATTTGAAATATGGAATACTATTCTATAAATACTACAAGTGTTAGAAAAGGTTTGTAATATAACATTGAAATACCAAAGTTAACAATTATTTTATACATTTTCACATACACCCTTATTTTAAAAAATCAAAACATGCTAAGTAATTCGTGCGATAATAATAATACATTATTACTCTATTTTGAAAGCACATACGTGGACCAATTCTTTAAATTTATATTCCCTGGGTGAGTACTTTATTTATACCACAAAAGGATAACTTATCCTTTTGTCCACAAATCAGTGAAAAATTAGTCACTCCTAACCCAGACAGCATAAAATATTCATAGAATGTAAAAAAGATCACGCCATATTATTTCAAACGAAATTAATTCAATGTAATTTCGAAACAAAAAATACATGACTTAGTCCACTTTCATAATTATGGGCACATATCTAAGTACTCTTCTGTCTGGGATTCATCTTTTAACCGGATGAAACGATCTCTAACTTTTTAGAATAGTTTCACTCTTCTCCCTTTTGCCGCGATCTCTATGCCATCCTCTAAGGCCATGACTGTGAATGGCTGTCAGCCCCTTGACCATGTGGCGTTAATCATTCCCCATGACGCTCACGTTTCACGAGCATTTCCTAGAACACTCGGAGAAACTCGACTTCATTCACGTCGAGGGGTAATTTCCAGATAGGCCCGGTATTCATCGGCTTCGAGGGAACGTAAAGGGTTCCGATAAAAGGGTCTGTGGCGGTCATAGCATATATATATTAGAAGTTCTTCCTTCGACACGGGCCTTCGAGAGCCCAGCGGTTACGCTCACCGCTCATACCATGTAGTCTCTCGGGTTCAAATCCCGCACAGGAGAGATTTTTCGGTGTCTAAGGCAGGGTCTGCCTGATAGCCTTACTGACGAGTCCACACACAGGCAGACCCGGGACGAAACACAACAAACAGGGCACACACACCATCATTCCACACCCTAAGCTCAAAGGTCAAACCGACCCAAGAGTAACGCCGTAAACTGTGCGTGCATGACAATCGCATTGCTCAATGGCACCTCGTGTGAAAGGGAAAGGAAAAATGGCGATCGTGATCTTCGTATTTACTATTGTTGCCATCGTCCCGCTATTGCCGGTATTTCTAGCGCATAAGGACGTCATTACAGTGCCTGATGTGCAACGCGGCGTAATCGCTGCATCAAAAAGTGACGCGTGAATGAGTGAGGCAATAACCTGCTCGTAAAGTATTTTTTACCTCCGAGACGATAACAATTACACCTCCGCTTAAGATTCCAAAGAAAGTGATTTCCATTTTTATATGCACGGACAATAGGCAAAAAGCTCTAAGACCATGTCATATTCCGTTGTTTATCCCCTGGATTTAATCTGAAATTAATCTCGTCTCGATAATCCACAAATGACAAAACATCGTCATTATTGCATGTATAATTACTGACCTAAGCCAGTACCATAATTTTCCTCCGTGCAACTTGGCAAAGCGATCGTAATCAATTTGACAGCGCACGTGCGAGTCAATAGCCTGAAAACATTCTCGAGTACATTGATAGAAAATTACGTAAAGAAAGTCCGGGAGTTATCAGCGGCGCATCGTCGCTCGCTCTCTCTACCCCAGGGTTACAGATTAGAATGACATCACAATGCGAGGCACGTTGTCATCAAAATCCATAAACACATGCAACGAAGTTACAGTAGCTCGGTCACGTTTCAACATTTTTTTCTCCGACCCATAATGGCCATCGAAAGAAAAAGTCGTTTTACGAGTCCACGCTAAGGCGGGTAAGGCACGAATTACGAACGATAATAGTCTCTTCGAGTGTCCGCGATAATCGGCGCGATAACCTGTCTTATTTCGTCGACAGACCTGACCGGTGTTGTCGCTAATAAAAAAGAAATCATTACTGAATTTTCGGGGATTTCGGAACGAGTTTATGGGAAATCGGGCGAGGAGGGACGACGAGTCAATTTAAATGGCCAGCTCGCCTTACCGTTGATTCGACGTCGATTTTCGAAGATTCCGGCGGGCCCGTTTTCGAACCCGCGGCCCGCGTCTTCCGTCCTGCTCGCCGGCTGCCCCGCTATAGGGAGGGAGCGAGAGAGGCTTCCAAGTGTGGATTGCCGCTCCGATTTGTTGCAGTGCCACTCTGCCGCGAGCCAACTTCTGAAAAACCCGATAAAGGGCACACGAAACGCTGCTGTAACGTCCGCCGGTTTATCTCGCTCGTACCCTGCGAGTGTTCGTTCAAAGTTCAAGCGCTCCGAATTCCCTCGTATCATACCGCACCGACACACGACACGCGACACATCTCGATGACAATAGGACGAGCCGGACTACCACTGCTCACCGCTGCTTACCTCTGCATGAATGCTTGCGAGATCGCTGATAGAGAGCTCCGCGACGCGTCCAGTGCTGCGCCCTGGTGGTGTTATTGATACTAAGCTGACGTGGCGCCATCTAGCAGGGCGCGGGTTAACCGCATAGCCACTGGTCGGAACTCGCCGGTATTGCTAGCTGCGAGCAGGTTTGGGTAGAGTTCGAAAATTCTCGGTAACATTAAATTGGAGAAGGTAACTGTGAAACATACCGTAAGTTACCGGGAACATTGAGAATTTAAGAGAACGTTATTTATACTTTAGGTTTCTTCGTTTAAATAACTTTTTTTTTTTTCAATCAACTTCAAAGTTCAAGCTAAAGAGTAATAATTACTATTAGAAAATATTGATTATAGGGTCGTATTTACCTCCAGCTAAAAATATTCACGTATGTACAACTTCACGGAAAATTCCATGCCATTTGTTTCAAATGATATTTCATTCTGCGACGAAGCGAATGGGAGGTTTTGATTGGCTACGAAGAACGTACAACGGAAATTCCCCTCTACGACGTTTCTCTATAGCTAATCGAAACCTCTCGTTCGCTCTGTTGAAAAATTCATTTTTTTCATAATTTCTCGATAAAGAAGGCTTTGGAGAAATTACCGATAAATTACCGGGAATTTCTCTTCGTTTCTGACGTAACTTACTGGATTTAGAACTCTAGGTTTGGGTAAGTAAAATATCTTAAGTAATTTACGTAATGTTTTTACGGTAAATTACTAGGCATTTTATGTCACGCGTTTTGTACGCGATGTAAACTATTTGACTGGACTTCCCTCTTACCAATTATATCTTCATAAACCTAGATACGTTAATTCCGAATCTTAAGGTAGGATCTGTATTTTTTCAGGATACTACTTTTACATTAACATCAACCAAGAGTATTTTTATGCTAAGTGTGGGGAAATATTTACATGTTGATGCGTATTAAAAGACGTTTACACCTTGCTGAGTACCGTGTCTCGAACATACACAGTAACCGTTATATTAATCACATAATTTACTGATTTTCTACGTTCTTTGCGGTAAATTATTTAATTTACACAACATACGTCGAAAACCTTAAATAACGCGTCAATATGCACCTCTGGCTGTGACGAGGAACACTCGTGGCGCCCTCTCGATAAGCGATTTCTCACGAATGTTTGTATCAACTTAAAGTAAAAGAGCGAAGACATGTATACATTTACACGTTTTCGAGGTAGATGGCGGAGGATAGTATACAAGATTCCACAAGCTTCCTTGGAATCTCGCGCGGAAGCTGCAGGAGGCTACCGGGGAATCTGCCTTTCTACTTCTAAAGTGGGTCACTCGTTACGTTGGGTTAGTCATTTTCCTACAAGATTAATTTTCACCAGAAGCTTAAAGACACCCTCTCAACTGATACCTGTCAATATGCCATAAAAACCGAGGTGGAAGAGTCACATATTTCCTTAAGATATTTAAATCGAATACGGCGGGGTAACGGAAGCGAAGCCCGGGCAGGCCTAGACCTGCAGCCAGTGGCTGGCGCTCCTCGCATCAATAAATCTCTAGTAGTCTTCTACCCGTAGCGCGGAGGCGAGGAAGGGGAGGAGTCAAGAGTTCGCATACACCTCCCGCATCTATCCATCCTTCTCCCACCCTCGCGTCCCGTTCGGCCAGGTCTTCCGGTCGCCAGAGAGGGGGAAACGACTAGGCGGTCTCTGCGCCGGGCCGCGCAGCGTCGGCGGAACTTCCCCACTCGGTCACCAGAGCGCGCGGGCGCTAAGTCGGCCGTGCGGGGCGTTCGATTCGCCGGGCCGGCGGCGAAGATGGCCGAGTTCAGCCGAGGACGGCCGATGGCGGGCGTTCGCTCGGTCGAGCGGCGGGGGACGCGCGTGGCGCCACCTGGCCGGGCCAGTCGTCGGTCGTCCTCGCGTCGAGGTGCAGGAGGTTCGCGTTCGCCATATTTGTTGTTGTCGTCGATGGGGCAGGCTAGAGAGGAATCGAGCAGCGCGGCGGTGGCTCGGTGCTTCGGTTACGACGCGAGACTCTCTCGGCGGAGCGCTCGCGCGCGCGGGCCTGCAGGAGCCAAGTCGGCGCAGTGAAGTCGGTCGCGGCGGACCTCGCGAGATGTCTCTTACATAAAACTGGCGGGGCACTGGTGTCTCAGCTGTCCTGTTGGGAGTGCGAACGTGTGCGCGCCCGTCGCGGAGGGGTCCCTGCCTCGCTCGACGGCGGTTCGCGCCGCGGTGGCGGCGGCGGACGCGACCAGGGGGTGAGGTAAGCCCTGGGCGACTCGGAGCGCGCGGGAGGGTCGGGGTGCACGGCCGGACGACGCGGCCTGGGCGAGCGCGCGCGGGGCCCGGGGGGCGACTCCCCCCGACCGGCCCCTCGGGGTCGTCGCACGTTCCCGACTCGACGCCCGGACGGCTCGTGTCGGCCCACCTAACCTCTTCTTCTCTCTCTCTCTTTCTCTCTCCTTCACGGTCCAGTTTGACGTTTCCGTCCGTCCAAGCGTCGGCGTCCTCCTCTCGTCCCGGACGCTGCGTTTGACGTTTCGACGCGCGTCGACCGACCCGCCGAAGGTAGGCGGGCATCAGCTGTTCGCGACTCGTGGTGCCGCGACGCGACGCGAACCTCGGCCGTCCATTTCGGAGCAATCGCGTTTTACGATACCTTTTCGATCTCGAATCTCACCCGATACGATTCGTCGTTAACGCGCCGTATGGGAAAGTAGAGCCGTGAGACGTGGAACGATCTCCTCGAAGATCGACTCCGATCAGCTGTTCGCGAGTGGACCGAATCGAGCTTTTCACATTTCTTCCATTTTATTTCGGGAGCCGAGCCCGATTCTTATCGACTTCCGAGGTAGATTGACGATTTCCGGGAATAACGCTCCCGGATGGGCACTTCCCGGTCTGGGGACCTGCTAGAGGAAAGACGCCGATCAGCTGTTCGCGACTCGGACTCTCTCTCTTTCCCTCTCCCTCTCCCTCTCTGTCTATATAGACGTTGAGCTTGCATTACCAGTTTCGCATTCGCGAACGGATTTTCTTATTTCCTTTTTACCGAGTATCGGGAATTGCGCTCGCGGGCCTCCATGAGCGCCGCGCGGACAAAGAGACAAAGGCACCTCCGTTGTCATTTCCCGAGGCCCCGTCGAATCTAGGGATAATAATAGAGATATTTGAGAAGGGAAATCGAGGAGGGTAGAAAATCAGAGGGGAGGGAAATATCGTCGGGACGCGCTCGGGAGATTCTCGAATCAGCTGTTCGCAACGTGACTCTCGGCCTCGAGATTTAACCTTTTTTTTTGTTTTTTTTTTTATTCAATTTATCTCGCGCTCGTCGGAAGACACGGAGGGGAGACAAAGAGCTGCAAAATCATCAGGTTGGACGTCGAGAAAAAATCGCGTTATCGCCGACGCTCGGATCAGCTGTTCGTGCTGGCGGCGACGCGTTTCGAGACTCGCGATCGAAAATCTCGCCGAGAGACGTTTTTTTTACCCGGGATTTGAATATAAGTCAAACGCGTTCAACTTTTACTCGCGAGACTTGGGAACGAGAAGGCGGGCAATTTGACGATTTGCGGAATGGAAAGTGAGTTGCGACATTGCGAGGGTAAAATCGGAGTAGTCGGTTGAGGTGGGGCGGGATTTTTTTCGGAGCCCGGTACCAGCTGCCGCGAAACAGCTGATCGAAGCCATATCGTGCAGCCGTTTGTTTGGGAATTATGGGAAAAATAGAAATTTCTGGATTCACGAGGATGCGCGAGGAAATGAACGATACACGATGGGTAATACACGTGAGGTCGGGTCTTACCGCCGAGAGAAATTGTTCTTTGTTCGAACGTCCATGATCCTCCGCTCTTTCGCCTTGGCCGGCACTTCCGCGGATTGCATAAATCCCGGAAGCGTGTTTTTGCTTTTCCCGCGTACCTACAACAGATTTTGCAACGAGCTCCGTTTACGCGTATCTCCTGCTTATCGCGCGAAATTAATGTTTACGGATCGAGTTCGCGTAAACGACCAAAACGGTCACGGCCAAGTCGATTATTCGCGACGGTGAGAAGTCTGAGGGCGTTTTTAATATATGATTTACTCGACGTTGAAATTATCGGTATTCGGGTAATTTATTATTACCAATTTGGAGCTCTTAGAGTGGCTTAGTCGACGTTCTGGATTTGCCTGCACCCGAGGAGTTACGATCGCACCCGGTTTTCGCTTATATTGTCCTCGGGTTATCCCGTGCTGCTCGATCGGCGGCTCGATAACTGCAAGATAACCGAAACAAAGGTCCCGATTGTCTCAACGACAATTGGCCGGCGATAGCGCGCGAGAAGAAACGGTTTACGGTCGTGTTTACCTCGGGATGGGATCGTTCGTGCACCGGGGTGTCGATGTCGCAACCTCACCCACGCTCTGACTTGTGGCCGCATAAAGTTTGCCATTTACTTTGTATCGGGACCGTTCTTTCCTTCTCAAAGATTCCCCCCAAGGAACGCTGCAACCGAGCCTCGGGAAAGATCTTTCAAATCAGTTTTTCACGTGGATCTTTTTGCACGTCATTTGAGCAGGCGTCTTTGCGTCGGAAGCATTTTTTCCACTTCGAAAATTCTCTCCAAGGAACATTTGATCCGAGCCTAGGAAAAGAGACGATTGAAAATTTTAAATATAATCTTTTCATGGAAATCTACCTGTTCACGTCTTTCGAACGTCTGTGTGAACCTGGAATCCAGTTTGAGGCACAAGCAAAATTAACAAGCTTTCTGGAATGTTTCTGTGATGTAGACATGTGCCATTTTTTTTTTTACAAAAACCAGAGCTATTAAAAAAAATAAGTTCCCAAAAGGACCATTTTAAGGTTTTCGAGGTTTTGGGAGGCTCTGAATTTTCCTAACATCAGAGAAAACATTATAGTGAAAACTATAATTAACCTAACATTAGAGGGAAAAAATCCAAATTTCCACGATTTCGGAATTTATTTATCTTTTTGATCAGCTCTGGTTTTGTAAAAAAAAAAAAATGCCACAAACAAAACAATATGACGCACCGTCCACATCACGGAAACATTCCAATAAGCCTGTTAATTTTGTTTGTGCCTCGAACTGGATTCCAGGTTCACCCAGCTCTTTCGAACGAGCCTTCTTGTGTCGGAACTGTAATTTATTTCTCAAAAATTCTTTCTAAAGAACGCTACAACCGAGCTTGGAAAAAGGGACAGGTGAAATTCATGAAATAATTTTTAATACAAATCTGTTAGTTGGAACGTCATTTGAACATGAATGACATTCACCGTTTCACGGTCCTCGACCTTTACCTGGCCGGGAATAATGTCAGTGCAAATTAAATTACGCAAAGCCCCCGGCGTATTATCTACACGGCTGAAAAGACTTTCGGAGTCCCGCTCGAGTTCCTCCCGGGGGGTGGGGAGAAAATCCCAGTTCGGAAAAGTTCTCGGCCGGGATGAGACGGGAAAAATCGGGTTCCCTCGAAAAACCACCGGCCATTTTTGTCACCCGTTAGATCTTGGGAGTCGACGCGTAAACGGATTGTCCGAGCCCCTTAAGGTGAAGTGAAACCCCCTTCAAATCAGTCAATTCGAATACAACACTTTTTTTTAAGGGTATTAGACCAAACTGTCCGAAACTTTGACACGTCACTCCTGATCATCTAAGAATTGTCCTGATACATTGAAAATTTGGAATTTTTAACAAAATTTTTTAACTCAGCTCAGACAAGAACCAAAATGGCGTCGAGCTCTCATATTTCGATCAATATACAATTATCGCAGGCTCTGATATGAGAAACTAAAGGGTCAGGATAATTTTACGAGAATTTAGAACACTCTGGTAATCGATAAACTCGCATTTGAACGGGATAAAGGCAAAAAAAGTGTTGTATGCGCTTCTATGCTAAAACGATGGGAATACGAGGTCTCGGAGTGAAAATTTAATTGACCTGGAAATCAGAGATGGCGCAGGGGTCCTTCTGCATTTAATTAGGGCCCCAGAAAGCACGAATCCGGAGGATTTCTGGAGTTTTACTTCGATTTCTTGATATTTATTGTACGAAAACGACAGGTGGAGTATGCCATTTGGTACAATACCCAATATAATTCGACCCAGCTGTCAATATAAAAACGAACGTCGGCAACGTAGGCATTTAAAAAAATCTTTATCGACGTCGATCAAGTTCCTCGACGTGTTTCACTTCACCTTAAACTTGGGAAGTCAAAAACGCGAGTGCTCGGGTCTTTAATTCGATTATATTTATCGCGTTAGCGGAGTTGAGATTCGAGGTCTCGACGTGTACGACCGCCGAAGTGTCTGCGACCTACCAAAACGGAAACAAACTCGAGACGAACGTTCTTAGCGTAGAATAACGCTTCTAGGAAGTCTTGGGAATAAAAACAAGGGACTAAGCGAGTAGTGGATTTGCTCCATATTACTCTGGCCTCGAACAATGGTTTCGGCACCTACAAAACGGTCGACTCTCGTCCGTCGCGCGTGCATCGTGAAATCGGTTAATAATCGACGTGTTTGTAGATGAATAATCGAAACGGGTGAATGTCTATTTATCGTTCATTCGAAGTGCATCCATTTGGGCTTCGGGTAGCGTGACTCGCGATTCCGTTTATCCGTGACATAACGTTCAGAATGAACATAACATTCAGAATGAAAAAAGAAATCACAATAAGGTCTGATAGAGTTCGATAAGGACGGGGTCAGTGCTCATTGGGATCGGCTTGGGCCTCGGGTACCGGGCGTCGAGGCAGATTTCATGAAACAATATGTTTAGACGCGAATGAGAAAAAAGTCACGAAATAATGCCCGATAAAGTCCGATAAGGGCCCTTGTCTCTTGATTTCAGTGCTTGTTGGGACACCTCGAGCCCGGATATCCTAAATCGCTGCAAGTCGCGATTTCGCTTCTCCATGAAATAATATATTTAATCGCGCATGAGAGAGAAGTTGCAAGACGAGGTCCGACAAAGTCTGACAAGGGCCCTTGTCTCTTGATTTCAGTGCTCGTTGGGACAACCTCGAGTCCGGATATCCTAAACCGCGGCAAGTCGCGTTTTCGCTTCTCCGGGAAATAATATATTTAGTCGCGCATGAGAGAAAAGTTGCAAGACGAGGTCCGACAAAGTCTGATAAGGGCCCTCATCCCTTGATTTCAGTGCTCGTTGAGACAACCCCGAGCCCGGATATCCTAAACCGCGGCAAGTCGCGATTTCGCTTCTCCGTGAAATAATATATTTAGTCGCGCATGAGAAAAAAAAGTTCCAAGAAGAGTTTCGACAGAGTCTGATAAGGGTCCTTGCCCCTCGATTTCAGCGCTCGTCGGGATCATCTCGGCCCGGGTACCGTGAGCCGCGGCAGGTCGCGGCAGCCCGTCGTGGAGTCGGGTCACCGTCGTGGAGCCGGGTCGTCGGCGGGGCGGAGGTGCTGGGGTGACCAGGAAGCGGGGCCGGCCGATCGGGTGGGGAGGAGGAGGTGGTCGCGGGGTGGCAGCGACGATTAAAGCTGGCGGGCAACCTGGCTCGGTCCCCCGTGGCGGTGGGTGGCAGCGGTGGTGGCGGCGGTGGCGGTGGTGGCGGAGGTGGCGGAGCTGGCGGAGGCGCCGCAGGCGGCGGGGCGGCCCCCGGGACGGGGGGCGCCGAGGATGGGACTCGGCCGGGGGTGATCATCGATTGGGAGGAGACCGATCGGTTCTCCTTCGAGGACTCCGACCGCTTCGAGGAGGACTCGATGTGCAGCTGGAGCAGCGAGCCCGAGTCCTTGTGCAACAATTGGCGCGGCTGGCGGAGGCCGCCCGCGGGATTCACCACCTCCAGGAAACCCTCCGAAGGTGAGTCCTCTTTTCCTCGTTTTTTTAGAAACCCGGGTATAAAAGGAACGCCCGACCGCGCGGGCGAAGGACGAGCCGATGCTCCCTTGAAACGGGGCGAGTGGACCGAGGAAATCGTAATCGCTAAAGGAGAGGACCTCGAGGTGGTCCGCCATCGGAGGAGACCACTACGGTGGTACGTCATTTGGGAAGAAACGTTGACGTCGGGGATTTATCTTCAATCGCGATCGGATAGCTCCAAGGGGCAATTCGGGTTGTCCGGAGTTTGTATTATCGACCGGGGAACCCAGGGGTGGGTTTCGCGTCTCGTGACGTGGCGTCGTCCCCGGGTCCCGCGGGCCAAGAGATGCCGAGCAACGACCCCGTTAATTCCCCTCGGAAATGTCAATTTTTCGCACGTCCTCGCTAAACCCGGCGGGCCACAAAGACCCGTGGCTCTTCTCCGCGGCCAATTAGCGCCGGCACGAAGTGTCTCCGAATTGCTCACTCCGCGATTTACATCCCTCGAAACGCCCGCGCCGCGGAGCTTTCTCCGGTCCCTTTCTCCCTGCGAGAGCGAGAGAAACGATTTCGAATCGAAAAAGGGAAAAAAGTTAAGAGGAGGTACGCCAGCGAGTCATCCCGAATTCGCGTTCTCCCCGTCAAGGCGAGGAAAGCCGAAGGACCGCGAGGTGGACTCGGTCATCGAGAGCGAGAGAGACGCCGCCAGGCGGCGCGCCGTCGGAGGGAGCGGGATGGAACGAGAGAGTAAATAAATAAACACGCCCTCGCGGTGGGGTTAGGACGCGCGGAGGAAGAGAGAGCGGGAGACCGATGGAGAGAGGGAGCCGACGAGCCGCGAGCACGGAACAAAGGAGCCCGGTAGAGGGGAAACCAGCGGGCTCGAATCGGCATCCCGGAGGATCGATATTCGCGGACCTTGTCTCTCGCTCGGGCGTAAGTCAGGTCGGGGCGGTTGTACTCTCGTTAACCCGCGCCGGACCGTGCTCGTAAAAAAGTCGACCTTTCTCGGAAGGAGCCTCCCCGGCCTCCCCCCGCCCGGCCAGATGTCGCCGCGAGGACCCCTAACCCCCTTCTTAACTTCTCGTCGGGGAGCCCTCCTTTTCTTCCTCCCCCTGGGGGACTTGCATCGGGAAACGATCTCGAGTGAACGACGACCCGGGATCCTGGGATCCTGGGTCCTCGAGGGAGGACCCCCTCCCCCCGGGGCCGCGGCGTGAGATCCTCTCGGCCGACTCGCGAATGTCGCGAATCTTGGATCGCTCCGACTTCGGACTCGATATCTATTTTTTTTTTTTTCTCTTCAATTGATGGAAATATTTCGAAGAGGCAAGCCAAATTATCGGAGGTCCATGGGTGGACCTATTCCCAGAATCATGGGCGAGGAAAGGCGAGAATGTTTACAAGATAGGAGCATGGCCAAAACGATTGATACGGCTAGACCAAGACGGTCCCTGCGAACGGTGGACGGGACGGCACTTGGTCAAAAATCTTAGAACGGAGCACTTGGATCCATTTTTTTATATACGCCTCCTCGAGGATCATATCTACGGTTTTGAACAATAATTCAATTAATGTTCTGTAAATTCTACAACAATATAGACTCATTAACATTGGTTACGCTTCGGTAATTTCATCTCCTACACAATTCTCAAAATTATCTTTCGCCAGAGGTTGCCGCGTCGACTCTCCTGTCTCGGTATCCTTTGGAGAATCCGCACATTTTGCTCGTACCCTATCGCGCTCAATTGCCCGTTTATCCCCCAAAAAACGCGAAGATGCAGTCGCCGATTTCGCGGGTGTTTACTTCTCCGACCGTAGGATCGAAAAGTCGCTCGAGAAGAGACGGCCCTGACACGCGACAAGGCCGGCCCGCCGTTGCTGGAGGGGCCTGTATAGGACCCCGACCGACAGGGGCCCGAGGGGGGCCCGTCGTTGCGTTTCGAGACTGCAAGGCAGACTTTCCAATCGCGCCGGCCGATTGCCGCCGATACGACCGGCAGACGGGAGGGTCCCCTCCTTTTTTTTTTCTTCTTTTTTCCCCTCTTCCGTCCGTTTCGCCGCTCTTTTTGGCCCCCTTCTTTTGGGTCCCCCTCCTTCTCGACGGTCCTTGCTCCCCGCGCGACCGGTCGCCTTCGGCCGGTTTTTAAGCGGCCGGATCGCGCCAATGTAAATATCCGCGCGATTTAAGGTGAAGTGAAACACCCTTCAAATCAGTCGATTCGAATACAACGCTTTTTTTTAAGGGTATCAGACCAAACTGTCCGAAACTTTGACACATCGCTCCTGATCATCTAAGAATTGTCCTGACACATTCAAAATTTGGATTTTTTAACAAAATTTTTTAACTCATCCCGGACCAGAACCAAAATGGCGTCGAGCTCTCATATTTCGATCAATATACAATTATCGAAGGCTCTGATATGAGAATCGAAAGGGTCAGGACACTTTTACGACAATTTAGAACACTCTGGTAATCGATAAACTCGCATTTGAACGGGATAAAGGCAAAAAAAGTGTTGTATGCGCTTCTATGCTAAAACGATGGGAATACGGGGTCTCGGAGTGAAAATTTAATTTACCTGGAAATCACAGATGGCGCAGGGGGTCCCTCCGCAGTCAATTGGGGCCCCAGAAAGCTTGAATCCAGAGGATTTCTGGAGTTTTACTTCGATTTCTTGATATTTATTGTACGAAAACGACAAGTGGAGTATGCCATTTTGTACAATATTCAATGTAATTCGACACAGCTGTCAATATAAAAACGAACGTCGGCAACGTAGGCATTTAGAAAAATCTTCTTTATCGACGTTGATCAAGTTCCTCGACGTGTTTCAGTTCACCTTAATGGGCAAGTGCGAGACCGAAATTCGAGATTTTCAATTCCCCTCGACTCGCCGCTACGTGCAATTACGTCCACCGGAACGCAAAGGAACTTTTAGATTGGACGCGCATTCGCGGAATCTGTCTTTACTTTTTTTCCGCCCGCGGAACGAAAATAGTTCCATAGGCGAAATTGTTGTCGGTTAAGTCATGGAACGTGGTTATACACGGCAAATGTTTGGTCGACGTGACAATATTCATTGGCTATAGTACCTCTTGCTTGGTTATATCAAATATTGCGGTAGATCGCGGCGAACGTTAAAACGGTTCGGTACGTTTGACCGAAATATTTGAGTTATTGGCTATATTATTATCATTATTATTATTTAATTAACGGAACGTTTTGACCCAAGCATTTTGGTTAATCGAAGCTAACGAGTTTCGTTGAGGGGGATAAAATTCGGTTTGCTCAATTGGAACGTTTATTTGAAATGAACCAAGTGCAGCTAGTCGAACCGTTTTGTTATACGAACGTAATTTCTTCTCTGCGGGCGATAACGTGGAGTCATTAGATGTCTTATCACTTTTTCCGGGGATCGTTCCACAATGGCGATCGCCAGGATCACCGGGGCCGAATTCGCATTTAGTGCGACAGTTTGAGATACGACGCGGTCCCGGGATCTTCCTCGCCATCCGGATTGCAATTAGACCGATGCACCGGGAACGGCGCGTCCACGTATCCGAGTCCTCGGTCCCGGCGGTGCATCTCACTTGCATAAGTACCCGGGGCGCTATCTTCCGCCAGCTTCGAGGTGGGGACGGATTTTAATTACGCGATTGCCGGGAATACCGGCCTCGGCTTTTCCGAGGGGGTTAACACCGCGACGGCCGCCGCAAAGTGCACCCGAACGAAGTTAAGCCGCCCGGTGCATCCCGGTGCATCCCGGTGCATCTCGGTGCATCCCGGTCGACGGCAAAGGGTTAGGCCCCGTCCCCGGGTCGTCTTTCCTGATCTTCGGACGAAACCTCTTCCCCTTGGATCTCAAAAGTCAGGCTTCTCAATTTCCCTCCCACCAACTCCCTCGAATATACTCTCGCCCGGAACGCGAAAACATTTAACCCTTTCGTTACCTTGGACGAGATATCTCGCGACCCAATACTGGCCGATGAACGCTTTTGACGAGATATCTCGCGACCCGGTAGTAGCCGATCAACGCTTTTGACGAGATATCTCGCGATCCGGTAGTAGCGGATTAACGCTTTTGACGATAATCTAGCTTTCTAGCACCAATATTTTGACATTCTAGATGAATATATTTTATAACTAATTCTATTCGTATAGCTAAAAGGAAGAAATAAATACGGCTACTACCGGATCGCGAGATACCTCGTCGAAAGCGTTGATCGGCTATAACCGGGTCGCGAGATATCTCGTCAGAAGCGTTGATCGGCCAGTATCGGGTCGCGAGATATCTCGTCAAAAGCGTTAATCAGCCAGTATTGGGTCGCGAGATATCTCGTCCAAGGTAACGAAAGGGTTAAAGCCCCTGGAAAAGAGGAAATGGAATTTCACGCGGACAAAATTCGGAATTGTTATTTTCCGCTATTTTGGGACGATATCGAGAGATATGGGTTTGCCCTGTCAGATATATTCGTAATGTTCGTGCTCTTTTAGTACATAAGTCTGGAGTAGATTTATAAATTTAATGTCCCAAAAGTGAATTAGTACACATTTATTGCAAATTTCTTCGTGAATTTATAAATTGCCGACGTCACGTTATAATTTTGTTAAATTCCATGGGAACATTAATACACTCGTGTACTTAATTTATAACACATTTTATGAATTAATCGTAAATATTGTATAAATTTAGTATACCGTGTCTGAATAATATTGCCGGCAATAATATTATGAAATTATAATATATCTTTTTTTTTGTAACGGTGTAGAATTTTATTAACGCATCGTAGTATTTCGATGAGTCTCGTGTTCTCGGCAGCCAACAGCATTCGAGATTTGAAGGGACCTCGATCCCTCGAAAACGACGTCGAGGAACACTCGGGGAAATGTGTCGGCGGCGTCGAGTTCGATTTCTCGGCCACCCATCCGTTTGCTGACCGCGATCGATGGTGCTTAAGGTGAAGTGAAATCCCCTTCAAGTCAGTCGATTCGAATACAACACTTTTTTTTAAGGGTATTAGACCAAACTGCCCGAAACTTTGACTCATCACTCCTGATAATCTAAGAATTGTCCTGACATATTCAAAATTTGGATTTTTGAAAAAAATTGTTTAACTTAGCCCAGACCAGAACCAACATAGCGTCGAGATCTCATATTTCGATCGATACACAATTATCGTAGGCTCTGAAATGCGAATCGAAAGGGTCAGGATAATTTTACGACAATTTAGAACATTCTGGTAATCGATAAACTCGCATTTGAACGAGATAAAGGCATAAAAAGTGTTGTATGCGCTTCTATGCTAAAACGATGGGAATACGAGGTCTCGGAGTGAAATTTTAATTGATCTGGAAATCACAGATGGCGCAGGGGGGTCCCTCCGCAGTCAATTAGGCCCCAGAAATCACGAATCCAGAGGATTTCTGGAGTTTTACTTCGATTTCTTTATAATTATTGTACGAAAACGACAGGTGGATTATGCCATTTGGTACAATACCCAATATAATTCGACCGAGCTGTCAATATAAAAACGAACGTCGGCAACGTAGGCATTTAGGAAAATCTTCTTTATCGACGTCGATCAAGTTCCTCGACGTGTTTCACTTCACCTTAACCCCGGGAACCGGACTCTGGCGAGGCTTCTTTATCGGCAACTATCAACAGGCCGATACGACGTCTGGCTGTCATCGATTCCCGCCAATAAAGCGAGAGGACGAGTGGCGGCTTTCGGAATTATCTCCGCGTTTTCCCGATTTTTTTTCCCTGCCCCGAGCGAGCCTCGACTCGAACGCTGACGCCGCCTTTTCCCGTAATTCATCTTACTTAATGCCTCGCTGCTTTACTTTCCCCGTCTACGCATAATGAGGCGGAGTGCCGAGAGCGCTCTCTCTTTCTCCCTCCCCCGTCCCTCCCTCGCGCTCCGAGGAAGGCAAATAAAACGAGGGCGTTTCGAATCGCGTTTCGCGTCCGAGAGCGGAAGTTCCCTGTCGCGCGGGCTTTCTTCCGCCCCCGGGAAGCTCCCCGGCTCCGCGTTTTCCTCGGCAGTTGGCCATTGTTCGAATAATTTCCTCCTTAATTAAGTATCCGAGTTGTACCCCCGCCCGTAACTTTGTTACTGCCGATATGCGCCCGAGGAGTTGTTTCTTCGGGAAATTCCCCACGGTTCTGGGGATTTTTCTTGCGATTCTTCGCTTCGACGAATTCGACCCAGCGGGTAATGAAGGACTGCGAGGACGAAATCGTCGGATGGGACACGGTTTCCCTTTTATACCATATTTTTCGTCGATTTTATTAGAACGAACCCTGCGTTGAAGGAACAAAAATAATGTAAACCCAGGAATTGGAAATTTTCCTCGGGTGCTGTACACTAAATTTGTAATACGCCCTGTGTAATTTTGCGGGGCAGGTAATTTCAAAAAATGCCCGACAAAACGTGAAATTTGAAATCTCCTCGTGCGTGTATCAGGCTAATTTAAATCGTCATTTAAACTCGTAATTTTCATGGAACTTTGTGTACTTTAATTGCATGAAATTTATAAACGCTTTCGGCGATGCAGCCACGGATGATAATTCAGGGGTATAGAGTAATTTGTACTTTCTTTAATGCTTGCTTTTTAACCCGGAAGGCTTTAATTTTCTCGTTTGGGGTAATTTTGAGGTAAGAAGAGTAGACGAGGTCCTTTTAATGGCGATACCTCGCGCATGATCTTGCCCACGCATGATTGCAGGACGGAGACACGTGGTAGCCGCATGGCACGGCAGTTAAGTCATTTCCGCGTGCATAAACATGCAAATCGTTCTCTCGGGTCCGCAAACGGCACCCATGGAGGCCTCGGATGCACCGGGCATATTGATGCAAGTGCACCTTCATTGTGCACCTCGGGTGCGCGCACCTCCCATTCGCTCCTTTCCTAAGGAAAACGCGTTACCGCCATCTTCTGGGCGCCGCGGCACCGTTAGGAGTTGTTTAAACAGTTAGATTTACCGTTGGTTATATAATTACACTCGGCGGTTACCCCGTCCGGTTAGGCGAGTACGCGCGGATTAATTAAAAGGTCGTACCCCTCCGGGGATTCGAAAAATTGTGCATAAAACATCGGTGCAACCGCGCGGTCCGGATAATTCGCGTACCACGAAAGGAAATGTAACTCATAGAAATAGCCGTATGGATAAATAAAAATAACCGTAAAAGTAAATGAAAATAAATGCTGGATCGTTGATGTTGCGAATGTTCGAAGGAAAGTCTGAACGCGGGTTGCACTGGATGTGAGAGCCAAATTTGAAGACTGATTAATTCTCGACGAAATCTCGAGTCAGGTCGGTTTTATGAGTTCGGGCACATGACTTGAATTCCTAACAGAAATAGTTTATTAACGATAACGAGTAAGTCCGATAACAATTGTAAAATATGACACTATGAACGGCGGCGGTCGCACGGTACAAATTAGCGGGTGACTATTTGGAGTCGCGGTGAGACTTGATTGTCTCTGAGAGCAGGAGATGTCCGTCTCTCGCGGTGGAAGATTTGATTCTAAAGATGCCCAGACGAACTTTGGTCCAGAGCGCTTTCGGATGCTGTCCTCTAGGGCGGAGTTTTTTACAAAGCGTTTACTGATAGGCGTAGAGAAATTAAAGTGGGATCGATAATCGAAAGTGATTGGTTAATGAGAACTGAGAAGGGGAAAAGTTAGTGTTGTTTAAGAAGGCTTAGGTGGGGAATGACAAAAATGGGCTATAGGACTAGAAGTAAACGAATCATGGGCTAAAGGACCGCGGTAGGAGATAAGAGAGCGAAGCGCTAGAGTTTCTGTTTAGACATCAATTTAAATTATGAGTATAATACGTGACTGAATCAATGGTGCTATATGACATGAGAGACACGAGAAAGAATAAACGGAACTTGAAATACGGAATAAATAGAACGCCCAGATTGTTGCAGAGAGCATTCCAAATAATTCTAGCGTTATAATTGTTAAATTATGGATTAGTCCTAACAGTTGTAAAATTGTCCTGACCTTTTCGATTCTTATATCAGAGCCTTCGATAATTGAATATCGATCGAAGTATGAGAGCTCGACGCCATTTTGGTTCTGGTCTGGACCGAGTTAAAAAATTTGATAAAAGAATCCAAATTTTGAATGTGTCAGGACAATTCTTAGATGATCAGGAGTGATGTGTCAAAGTTTGGGACAGTTTGGTTTAATACCTTTAAAAAAAAGTGTTGTATTCGAATCGACTGATTTGAAGGGGGTTTCACTTCACCTTAACGCGAGCCGGGGTCGTATCGATCCCGAAGCGTGCAATAATATCCCCCGGATGTTTCCGGCCTTGTTTGCCACCAGTTCACCGCGAGTGCCTCCGTACACTTTGCACTTTATATTTTAAACTAATTTCCCGCGCCCTTTGGCGAGGGCTTCCCTCTACCTCTCCCCACGGGCCCATTAAATAATTCCCTTTTCGACCCGTTTCTCGCGCCTCGGCGCTTTTTTAAACGCCACCCCGTCCCTGCCCCCTGCCCTCCGAAACTCGGCCGTCCCTTTAAACTCACCACCCTCCCTCATCCCGCCCCACGTGGAGGCCCATCGATTCGCCCCCTTCAGGGGCCGTCCACCTTTCGCGGTCTCGCGGAAACTTCGACAATTCGTCCCGACGTTGCCGCGAAACGGAAACCGCGTTAACGACCCCCCTCCTCGAAGCTTTCCTCCGAGTTTTCCGCCGTGACTCCCCCCTCCCCCCAATCGGCTGTTTCGCCAACGGCGGGGAAAGTCGGCGGATCCGAGCGAACGTCGTTTGGCAACTCCTGGGGTTGCAAATTGGGTACAGATGTTGCACGACTTTTTGTTTTTCGATGCGACGTACGAGAGGGTGGCGGAGTTTTGAGAGCTCTGGAGAGAGGGTAGGTGGCGGGGCGTATCGATGGGATTCATGGTTTAATTTCCTACCGTTAATTAGGCCTCCCGGGTTAATGAGAAATTTTTCGGCAGATTAGATTTTATAATCTCCGTTGTATGTATGCGGTGTTGGGTGAATTTGATAGAGGAATTGTAAAGGACAGTGGACAGAGAATGCTTGTAAAAAGAACTTCTGAGTTGGAAAAATATATTAGATGATATTAATTACTCTTTATTATTCTTTCAGGAAATTGCTCTTAGGCGGTCGGTATTCGTTGTTTTGGGCGTACTTATTTATTCCTTTATTTTTCAACCGTGCTATTTATTTTATATTAAATGTCAGTGATTACCCGAGAGACGACACTAATGAGAAGTTTAACGGAAATTGGGTCTGCATTAAAGCAAAGATGAATTTGAGTAGGAGTTGATTTAGATATAACAGTTTCATTTCATTCAATTTCCGGATCCCTTTCACGACGTGCAAACTGATACGCATTACTGTGACGTAAGGAGCTCCAGTGGAAAGATTGAAAATTGTTAAGTGTTGCCTAGCCAACTTAAGTCACTATTTTCGGGGGGAACGTCGAAGCGTTCCGAAATGGGTTGCCTCGTGTTTCCCGTTTCGCCCTTAACGGAAATTGTGTCTGCATTAAAGCAAAGATGAATTTATTTAGGAGTTGATTTAGATATAACAGTTTCAATATCCGGATCCCTTTCACGACGTGCAAACTGATACGCATTACCGTGGCGTAAGGAGTTCCAGTTGAAAGATTGAAAATTGTTAAGTGTTGCCTAGCCACTTAAGTCACTATTTTCGGGGGGAACGTCGAAGCGTTCCGAAATGGGTTGCCTCGTGTTTCCCGTTTCGCCCTTAACAGAAATTGTGTCTGCATTAAAGCAAAGACGAATTTGAGTAGGAGTTGATTTAGATATAACAGTTTCAATATCCGGATCCCTTTCACGACGTGCAAACTGATACGCATTACCCTGCCGTAAAGAGCTCCAGTGGAAAGATTGAAAATTGTAAAGTGTTGCCTAGCCGCTTAAGTCACTATTTTCGGGGGGAACGTCGAAGCGTTCCGAAATGGGCTGCCTCGTGTTTCCCGTTTCGCCCCTTTCTCGGCTTTCCCCTCGCGGAGCATCGATGCGCGAAAAACTAGGAGAGGAGAGAGAAAGAAAAGGCGAGGAGCCAGGGGCCGAAGGAGCGTTGCTCCGTTTCGCGAGAGACAATGGGGTTGTTACATGCGCGAGCGATGAGACTCGGCCGCGGGAGCGAGAGGGAAGGACCGGCCGGTCGGGCGGAGCGAGAGAGACGAGGCGAGGGAGGGAGCCTCGCGTGGGCCGCGTCAGCCGGGCGGGAAAGAGACGGCCGGATGGCTCGGAAAGGAGAAGTGACGGAGAGGGACGAGCGACGGGGGCGCAGGCCGAGTGGGGCGCGGGTCGATGTTACCAGGGCTGCGTACCGAAACATCGGGCCATCGGGGCTCTGCCAACCACCTCTCGCTCCCTCTCTCTCGCGCCCGCGCGCGTTCCCTTAGCTCCGTCTCCCTCGCGCTCGCGAGCCGCGCTCCCGAAATGTGACGTTCCGAAGCACCACCCGGGCCTTCGCCGTCCCTCCGGCGCGCATGCGCGGGCCTACCGTCTACGTACGCACACCCGTCTCGAAGTTTATAATACATGGGTACGGACTGTGGGGAAGTATGGAAAAAGGAGCCGTTTCAGAAGGGAAAGGAGGATCGGACGGTCCATGGAGTGTGCTCGGAAAAGAGACGTCGTTTTAAGGCGCCCGAAGTGGCACTTAACCTCTAAGGTCGCCTAGACGCGTCTCCGTGCCAAGTCGCGCGAGAGCTACTCGCCGGGACGTGTCCGACTAAATTCGCCTCGTAAAATTATGGAAATGCGAGACCGCACACGGAATTTACTACGCGGCATATCCGGAGGGTGAAATTTATTTTCCGGTAATCACCCCCCTCCCCCCGTGAATTTCGAGGCCGAAGCAATCCTCGTCTTACGAAAGTGTCTCTTAGGAGGTGGACGTCGAGGAGTTGTTGCAATTTTTTTTTTTCTTTCTCTTTCAATATCGAACGGCGTACACCGTACGTACACTCTGTACACCGCGGATGGGATCGTTCACCTCCACGAGAAACGCTGCGTATCCCCGTTGAATTTTTTCGCCCCCTCCTCCCCCTCCCCCTCCCCCCGCGAAAATATTTCCGACTCGATCGTGCGGGAATATTTTTGGGTGGGGAACAAAAAAAAATTATCGGAAAAAAAAGAAGAGAAATCGACCGCTCGCGGCGGACGTTAACCCGAATTAAATCATAGGTGCATTTACCTGGTGCTCGCGAGGATGCACGTGCAGGTAGACGGTGCAACGAGTGGCCCGAAACGAGGATTATCGACGTTCGTCGATAGAAAGGAGGCCGCTTTTCTTGTTTTCATTCCTTGTTGACGCAGCTTGCGGAAAATGAGCGCGCCCGCGATATTCTTCCGCGGCGGAGTTTCGCGTATGCAACGCCGAATTCGACGGGGAAACTCGCGGATGAGTGCGTGCCCTTTCACGGGGAGAAAATGAAGTTTTCCCTCCGGAAAGGCTGCGCGGCAGAGATTGCACGGGAAATGCGGTTTTCTTAGCAAGTCGAAGGAAAACGCGGCCGCGCCGTTCTCTTTGTCGGGGAAAAAGAGTGGGAGAGGAATATTTGGCGCGTGCGGAGTTACGCCGAATCGCGTCTCTCATTCTTTTCCTCTTTTCTTTTTTTGTTTTCCCCCACCGAGCCGCGATATTGCGAATCGTTTGCGAAATTCGCCGCAATCCGATTCTCACGCGAAACGAAACGCTGGCGCGGCCCGAATGCGGAAGCCGCGCGCGGAATCGCGATTCCTGGTTGTCGGGGCATTCGTAGCGACTTCTTCGGGCATGCATTGAGAATGCATTTCGCGGGATATCGCTGAATGCATTTATTCTAGAAAAATCGTAAATAAATCATGGCTGATTTCTTACAATTTATAAACGGCGCTCGATTAATCCAAGGTACCCGACTCATCGTTGATGAATTGTGCCCATAATTATGAAAGTGGTCTGTCAAAATAAAAAAAAAATGAGTTTATCGGTTATTTCACGCCATATTATTTCAAACGAAATTAAGTCAGTGTAATTTTGAAACAAAAAATATATGACTTAGACCACTTTCATAATTATGGGCACAATTATGCGAGCGCCTTTTCGGGTACGTTCGCCGAGTGGTCGCGACCAAAAGGGTTCCCTGGAAAGTGAGGCGAAACTCGGGTAATGATAACGGACGAGGCGACGCCCGCGCTCTTATCGCGCCGCGCGCTCCTGGGCCTAATGAGGTCCTTAAAGACGGATTTACTCCCAGCTTGGGCATTATCGTCGATCGCGACCGATCGGTGCTGGGCACCGATAATGAGCCATAAATTTAATTAAGCCCGTCCCCGCGATCGCTGGGCCTTCGGGTCTTACCTGTCTTACCTCCTGCACCTGTCTCCACCGCGTTGTCAAGGTCCTCGGTGATCTCTCCGCCGCGTCCTTGCGATCGCGGCCTCGACGTACACCCTGGAAGGTAATTTCTCGTCGGAAAGAATGGGCGATTAAATCATGAGAATTAATTTATAACCCGTCTCGTTAAATAATGGATCGACGCGTTGCGTCACGTTACCGCGAGATCGGCGCTGTTGCGGATGTTCGAAAGAAAGTCTGAACGCGGGTTGCACTGGATGTGAGAGCCACATTTTGAGGACTGATTAATTCTCGACGAAATCTCGAGTCAGGTCGGTTTTATGAGTTCGGGCACATGACTTGAATTCGTAACAGAAATAGTTTATTAACGATAACGAGTAAGTCCGATAACAATTGTAAAATATGACACTATGAACGGCGGCGGTCGCACGGTACAAATTAGCGGGTGACTATTTGGAGTCGCGGTGAGACTTGATTGTCTCTGAGAGCAGGAGATGTCCGTCTCTCGCGGTGGAAGATTTGATTCTAAAGATGCCCAGAGGAACTTTGGTCCAGAGCGCTTTCGGATGCTGTCCTCTAGGGCGGAGTTTTTTACAAAGCGTTTACTGATAGGCGTAGAGAAATTAAAGTGGGATCGATAATCGAAAGTGATTGGTTCATGAGGACTGAAAAGGGGAAAAGTTAATGTTGTTTATGGAGGCTTAGAGATGGGGAATAACAAAAATGGGCTATAGGACTAGAAGTAAACTAATCATGGGCTAAAGGACCGCGGTAGTAGATAAGAGAGCGAAGCGCTAGAGTTTCTGTTTAGACATCAATTTAAATTATGAGCATAATACGTGACTGAATCAATGGTGCTATATGACATGAGAGACACGAGAAAGAATAAACGGAACTTGAAATACGGAAGAAATAGAACGCCCCGATCGTTGCAGAGAGCATTCCAAATAATTCTAGTGTTATAATTATAAAATTATGAATTAGTCCTAACAGGCGCCACGTTGAAAGCTGCACGTTTCGACCTCGAGATTTGTTTCATTCGCGTTGGGGACAAGCTCGATAAGGGGAGATATGTAAGTAATGAAGAAAAGTCATGTACAAGAGCGAGTTGGATTTTTTCCGTTCTGGCGATAAGGGGACCAGGGGTGCGCCCGACGTCGAGAGTGTATTTGTTTGTTAAGGGAATCATATCCCGCAAACGTCGAGATAAAGCCGGGAAAAAGGGGGACGTCGAAGAAGGCAAAGAGCGGTCGAGGATTTGGCGAGTTTCCAGCGCGTTAATCCGAGACTTGATTGTAAAAAATAAAGGCATCGTCCGCCGAGTCCTTCCCTCTTTCTCCGTCTCTCTCTCTTTCTCCCGTGCGTTGTCTCTCTATCTTGGCCTCTCCTCCTCCCCTCTTTCTCGACCTCATCCTCCGGGGGGCAATAGAAAGTCCGGGATCTATTTATCATCTTTCTACCGAGTTTGTCAGGACGCCCTCCTTCCAGGACGATAAATACGCGCGGTCGACAGTAGAAAGAGGTGAGTGCTCCTTCCCCCAGGGTGGCCGGCCCTGGAAATGGGGAGAACGCGAGACTTCCGGCTACGAAAAGTTGCGACGAGGAATCGCGGAGTCGAGTTACGTTCGATCCCGCCGACTCGACGGGAATTCTTCATTATCTTGGGAAATAATTAGGAGCCCCGAAGTTCGCAAGGAAATTGGACCTCGGTACCTGGCCGAACTTTCCGGTAAATAAGACAGAGTATATACGTATCCGCCATGTTTTAAATGAAATTTTGTTAATCATTGGCGGAAAGATTTGCATATCTTGGGTACGGAAAACATTGCAAGGCAATCGGCGTCCCGACGTGTTGCATTTGTTACCAGCGATCTACTTTTTTCCAACCCCTTTTTTTGGTTTTAAATCGTGACAAACGATCCCTTTTCCTTCGTCGGTCGTCCCCGCCGCAAAATCCGCGCTAAATCGCGGAATCCCATAGACCGTCGAATTTTAACCATAAATCTGAGGACAATTTGGCCGCCATTCTCGCAGCTCGACCATCGCGCCGTAGACTCTGGGCCGACCGCAGGATCTGCCACATCCATTAAATTTCACCCCGAAACGTGTGCAATATATTTGCTCGTCTTTCCCCCTGACCGAGCGTTTCCGTCACTCGCTCTGCATTAACGACAAAACTCAGGGGAAACGATTCGCCTACGTATTCTTTTTAAACCTTTTTCTTCGGAATTTAGTTCACCGTCACTCCTTTAATGGACAATTCCACCTGCAGCACGCTGCGCGCCCTCCCATTCTCAGTTCCTTATACCCTCACCTAGATGTGCATTCACTCCGGGAAAAAAAATTAAATTTCCTACAAATTCGATGCCATTTCAAAATTCAATCGATTTTCGCGCCTTCGTAGATAGCCCCTTCAATTTTTTGCGGCGCCTTTAAGGTGAAACGAAATACGTCGAGGAACTCCATCGACGTCGGTAAAACAGGTTTTTCTAAGTACCTACGTTGCCGATGTTCGTTTTTGTATTGACAGCTGTATCGAATTATATTGAGTATCGTACTAAATGGCATGCTACATCTGTCGTTTTCATGCAATAATTATAAAGAAATCGAAAAACTCCATAAATCCCCTGGATTTATGGTTTCTGAGGCCCTAATTGACTGCAGAGGGACCCCCTGCGCCATCTGTGATTTCCAGGTCAATTAAATTTTCACTCCGAGACCTCGTATTCCCGTAGTTTCAGTATAGAAGCGCATACAACACATTTTTTGCCCTTATCCCGTTCAAATGCGAGTTTATCGATTACCAGAGTGTTCTAAATTGTCGTACAATTGTCCTGACCCTTTCGATTCTCATATCAGAGCCTTCGATAATTGTATATCGATCGAAATATGAGAGCTGGACGCCATTTTGGTTCTGGTCTGGGCTGAGTTAAACAATTTTTTTGAAAAATCCAAATTTTGAATGTGTCAGGACAATTCTTAGATGATCAGGAGTGATGTGTCAAAGTTTCGGACAGTTTGGTCTAATACCCTTAAAAAAAAGTGTTGTATTCGAATCGACTGATTTGAGGGGGGTTTCACTTCACCTTAACGGCGACACCCAGTGATCCCATGGGGTCTCCTTCCTCGATGGAGTCTGCAACGTCTCTCGGCAGATCGTATCATCGTCGCGTTAGCTCGTACAAGACTCGGTACTAGTACCTATTACTCGGTGCCGAACTAGTACACGGAACAATGGAGTGGCTTCCCCCATGTAATTACCCAGCAGCTTGCCGACGAACGGGGCGAGGGTCTTCCCTTGCCCATGCGAACTCGTAGGTGCACCGTGTACCCGATGCACGTAAACGGCGGTGCACGTAAACGCGCTATGCACGCAGGGGAACCGCGGATACGTGTACGGGTGCACGGCCGCGTACTTATGGGCCCGCGATATGTACTCGCACGTACCGTCCACCTTCCAGGCAACGTTATGCACTCCCTGCCATTATCGGGGCAGGAACAGATGCGTGCATATTCTATGGGCCAACGTGGCCGGGCATTGTGCACGCCTCGGTATTGCTCGATCGGTGCTCGGTAACGGTAGTGCGGAATTGCGATGGCAGCGTTCTTCCACCTGCCCCGGTGTTACCGGACCTGAGGTATAGCCCCGTAATTTTCGCGATTTTTTTTTCCACCGGGAAGTAAAGGTGAAAAGTGGCGACCTGGTCTCCCGGGAGGGAGGTTGTCGTTAACCTTCGTGCTCTCTTTTCCTTTTCCACGTGTACTTCCTTTTGTCATACTTCTTTGGCATATTTTAAAAAGTTAAAAATCTCTTCTTTTTTTTATGGTCGCGATTAAAATCACGATTTCTGGAATTATTTTAAGGATTTTGGTATACACCTTGTTTAAAGGGTTAGGTTAAATCGGTATCGGGATTGATGAAAATCATGATATGTTATAATAAAATCACAAATCATTGATCAAAAGAAATTAACTCTGGTTGTGGAGTGGCGATGCGAAGTGTTGCGATCACGCTATGCGGTACCTAAGCTGTTAAAATAATTTTGACTTTTAGAAACGAAGATCAATTAGATAAAATGGACGATTTTAATCGGACGTTTCTCAATCTTGGGTATTGTTATCTTCCCGCGTTTTTATCGTCGCCCCGTTTGAATCCGATGGCGGTAAACTATAGGTGCGTAAAGCTGGCACCCCCACCTTTACAAAATTCAAATTTCTTTGTCTTAACATTTTGTGCTCTTTATGTGCTAATTATGTGCTACATTCGCAAATTTTGTGCTAACTCGGTTTTTGAAAAAAAATTCAATTTTTCTGTGGGGGTGCTGGGTACTAATAAAGCTAGCACCCCCACCATTCAAAAATGTGTTTAAATAATCAAAAATAGGTAAAAATTTATCAGCAAATTATGTGCTCTCCGAAAATCATATTCATAAATTAACATTTCCACCCTTAAGTTCGAAAAACCACCCCCATTCAAAAATCCACAAGAGGTAACTACCCGATGGCGAGGANACCTCTTGTGGAATTTTTTATGGGGGTGGGTTTGAGACGTTGGGGGTTGAGCACAAAATTCGGCGCCATGATATTCGAATAGCACATAATTCTGGGAGTAATTTAAGTATAAGAAGTTTCAATTTTATCCACGCCATCGGGTAGTTACCTCTTGTGGAATTTTGGATGGGGGTGGATTTGGGACGTTGGGGGTTGAGCACAAAATTCGGCGCTATGATATTCTGATAGCACATAATTCTGGGAGTAATTTAAGTATAAAAAGTTTCAACCTTTTCCTCGCCATCGGGTAGTTACCTCTTGTGGATTTTTGAATGGGGGTGGTTTTTCGAACTTAAGGGTGGAAATTTTAATTTATGAATATGATTTTCGGAGAGCACATAATTTGCTGATAAGTTTTTACCTATTTTTGATTATTTAAACACATTTTTTAATGGTGGGGGTGCTAGCTTTATTAGTACCCAGCACCCCCACAGAAAAATTGAATTTTTTTCCAAAAACCGAGTTAGCACAAAATTTGCGAATGTAGCACATAATTAGCACATAAAGAGCACAAAATGTTAAGACAAAGAAATTTGAATTTTGTAAAGGTGGGGGTGCCAGCTTTACGCACCTGTAAACTATGCGGAGATTGTGGAACATTCGGAGGCTAACGCGAGGGCATTTTTGTTGTATTCATTTTGTCTTTGCACGAGGGACCGCGCTCGCCCTCAACTTTTATCAGCTCGGTGATAACGCGAAGTGGCTCGTGCGAATTCGATCCCCACCTTGCGCGGGAAGAGGCTCCTCTAGGAAAGTGCGAGCTCTTCGCATTCGCGACACTCGTCTCTCGAATCGCTCCTAGAAGCGATCCGGCACTTCTAAGCGAAGTTCCCCGTGTCGCTATTTCGCGAAGCGGCTCATTCCTCTCTCTCTCTCTATCTCTCCTTGCCATTGTTCGCGGAGAATCCGCAACTGCAATTAGTTAGAGCACGGCGAGGCTTAATTGTTCCGGACGGCGCGGACGAGGTCTGAAGGCACTCTCGTCTATCGGGGACTGCGACAACTTTGGCAGGAATTTGTGTACGCGGTGGAACTGTGCCCCATAAACATTCCATAGCCGATGTCGGTATTAAGGTGAAGTGAAACACCCTTCAAATCAGTCGATTCGAATACAACACTTTTTTTTAAGGGTATTAGACCAAACCGTCCGAAACTTTGACACATCACTCCTGATCATCTAAGAATTGTCCTGACACATTCAAAATGTGGATTTTTGAAAAGAATTTTTTAACTCAGCCCAGACCAGAACCAAAACGGCATCGAGCTCTCATATTTCGATCGACATACAATCAACAGAAATTAGGTTCTTCTCGGAGCAATTAATTAGCAATTAATTCCCACGTGAAGAAGTAGTTCGATTCTCCCATGTTCTTCATGTTCCTGTCCTGCGATCATCACTAGTGGTGGCGATTCACCCCTTTAGGGGTGCGCAAAAAAAAATTGAAATTTGGTTTTTCTGCGAGCAATTAATTAGCAATAAATTCTGGTATATAATTCATCGATGAACGTTTACTTAATAATTATTTTTTATTGTGGCCATCTTAGCTTTATATAAAGCTAACATCGCCACCATCTTTCGGAAAAGTATAAGAGCAAAAAATTTGTTTCTTGTGCAATAAAACAGCAATGCATTAGCATTGAATTTTGCAACAAATTTTATTGAATTGTGATAAAGTGGCAATTCCAGCTTTATATACATCGGTAATTGCGATATTCGAGTGAGGCGAATCTAGGATCGAAGACTTCGAGATATCGCCTATGGCGTCGCCCGTTCGAAGATGCAGTCGGTGTTGATTATGTAAAAGCATGTCGGACTGCATAACGAGTGCATCCTCCGGTACTCGTCCAGTTCGGTCGTTTTCGTTTTCTATTTTTTTTTTTTCCGCTTACGGGGAAGTCATCGGACGAAGCGTCATCGAGCGGACTCGTTTGCGAGCTCTCCGCGTCCCACATTGCCACAAAGGCTCGTGTCGCCGGTAACCAAAGGCCTGTAAATACGGATCGATCGATCCCCGATAACTCTCCCGCCGTTCGTCCGTGGCGAGATTTATCTCCGAGATCCTTCGGATTGCGGGAAGCCGCTCTCCCTCGTTTCCGCTGACCTCTTTGAGCCTCGCGTGGACGTTTTTGTCGTCCAATCGTAGACCTCCGCAAAAATGCCAGGCATGGCCTTCGTCCATTCGATTCTACTTACAAAATGATAGAAACATGCCCACAGGGTGGACTAAAAAGACGTTCCCATATTTAATGGAACAAAATGAAAATTACGTGCCGTCCAATTAACGGGGAACACTTTGATATGGGTTTTTATATGTATTATTAAAATTCGATTTGGATGTAGTTTGTTCCATGATTAAGATGAAGTGAAACCCCCTTCAAATCAGTCGATTCGAATACAACACTTTTCTTTAAGAGTATTAGACCAAACTGTCCGAAACTTTGACACATCACTCCTGATCATCTAAGAATTGCCCTGACACATTCAAAATTTCGATTCTTGGAAAAAATTTTTTAACTTAGCACAGACCAGAACCAAAATGGCGTCAAGCTCTCATATATCGATCAATGTACAATTATCGAAGGCTCTAATATGAGAAGCGAAAGGGTCAGGACAATTTTACGACAATTTAGAACGCTTTGGTAGTCGATAAACTCGCATTTGAACGGGATAAAGGCAAAAAAAGTGTTGTATACGCTTCTATGCTAAAGCGATGGTAATACGAGGTCTTGGAGTGAAAATTTAATTGACCTGGAAATCACCGATGGCGCAGGGGTCCCTCCGCAGTCAATTGGGGCCCCAGAAAGCGTGAATCCAGAGGATTTCTGGAGTTTTACTTCGATTTCTTGATATTTATTGTACGAAAACGAAAGGTGGAGTATGCCATTTGGTGCATTATCCAATACAATTCGACACAGCTGTCAATATAAAAACGAACGTCGGCAACGTAGTCATTTAGAAAAATCTTCTTTACCGACGTCGATCAAGTTCCTCGACGTGTTTCACTTCACCTGAATTGCAGGACATCCGATCGATGAAAGTTGCCGAAAGAACGATTTGAGAAGGTCCCATTGTTTTCACGTTTCTATCGCCACTTTTCGTCGACTCGGCGTGTCGTTGTTTCGGTTCTGCCGAGACCACTCGAATAGTACATACGTATGTACTATTGTGTGGACGTATAATCGTGGATTTGGGGCCGGGCCAAATGCAACCCTTTCCTCGGAGTTTTTCCTTCGCTATTTCTGCGATCCTAAACATGTCACTCAGCCGCAGGAGAAGTTTCCTCTTTTTATAAACGAACGCGGGACTCGTTGTCGGCCGCAGCTCTCGCAATCGGTCGCCTTAACGCAATCTCTGCCTACTTAGGGACATCCGGCGACAATGGAATCGATTCGTTCGTTCATGCATCCGTTATTAAGTGAACGATATACCGTTCAATTGAATCGCACCGTCACGTTGACAATCGTATTTATATTTGTATTTCTTTTCACCAGTCAATTCACATCCGATAACAGAACTTAAGGCAACGCGAAAGTTGTTTCGTGAGGTATCAATTTCTTTGGAAAACCTTCCTCCGAATTGGATGCATCGAGTCGTTTGAAGCTTCGTCGCTTAAACCCGAAGGCCTTAAAAAAAACGGACACGGCACCCATGAAATTACTTTTTAAAGAGGTCTTAACACATTCGCGACCGGCAAATTTTTTCCCTTTCAAATACTGAGTACCGGCGAAAATAATGATATTCTGAAACTGGTTGCCATAAACTTGTATCGTGTATCGTTACGGACGTGATTCACGTCAGCGGCAATCAGGAATAGAATTTCAAATGACGTGAATTCACGTCAGCGGCAAAACAGGAATAAAACTTGAAAAGACGTGAATTCACGTCAGCGGGTCGCGAATTAGTCATCCCAGATTGGCGTATAAAAAAACCATCGATCCAAGGGATCTTTTCTAATCTTCTTTTTAGTCTTCTTCGATATGACAGCTGACGATGTAAACATAAATGTCGGGAAAACGGCGCGCTGTTTCGGATGGTATATGGGTAAGATTTTTTTTTTTACCGACGTCGATTAAATTTCTCGACGCCTTAAGGTGAAGTGAAACATCCTTCAAATCAGTCGATTCGAATACAACCCTTTTTTTTAAGGGTATTAGACCAAACTGTCCGAAACTTTGACACGTCACTTCTGATCTAAGAATTGTCCTGACACCTTCAAAATTTGGATTTTTGAAAAACATTTTTAACTTAGCCCAGACCAGAACCAAAATGGCGTTGAGCTCTCATATTTCGATCAATATACAATTATCGAAGGCTCTGATATGAGAATCGAAAGGGTCAGGACAATTTTACGACAAGTTAGAACACTCTGGTAATCGATAAACTCGCATTTTAACGGGATAAAGGCAAAAAAAGTGTTGTATGCGCTTTTATGCCAAAACGATGGGAATACGAGGTCTCGGAGTAAAAATTTAATTGACCTGGAAATCACAGTTGGCGCAGGGGGTCCCTCTGCAGTCAATTAGGGCCCCAGAAAGCACGATTCCAGAGGATTTCTGGAGTTTTACTTTGATTTCTTTGTAATTATTGTATGGAAACGACAGGTGGAATATGCCATTTGGTACAATACACAATATAATTCGACACAGCTGTCAATATAAAAACGAACGTCGGCAACGTAGGCATTTAGAAAAATCTTCTTTATCAACGTTGACCAAGTTCCTCGACGTGTTTCACTTCACCTTAAGTTCGCCATTCATCGGGCACCGTTTTATTCGCGAGGCACGACGAGTCCAAAACGAACGAGGGGCATCTCTCTCGTTAGGGTTCGAATCGCTTCTCCAGGGTGCATCGAGTGGACCGGGGATAAAGGAGGCGCGATCATTACGCAGGATCATCACCCTCGGGTCCCGGCGCGAAGCCGCTGGTCGTTCAACCATCATCCCCGTCCTCGTCATCCAGCCTCCCCTCCTCTTGGTCCCCCCTCCGCCATTTATCCGGCGTTTTTAAAGCCTCTCCTCCGCGGACCAACGCCGTCTCCTGGCTCGTCACGCTTTTCCCCCTTTCCGTGCCGGCTTAACGAGTCCAATGGCGCAGCCAGGACTCTCTTTCCAGGGGGCTTTACCTCCCCTTCCTCCCCTAACGAGTCGTTTCGACGCCACCTCGAAATATCTCCGACCCCGATCGGGGAATCGAGTATCGATGGAGGCCCCCTCTTATGGAGACAAGACGTTCGCATTTGTAGAAAAAAAAATGAAGTTTCCCAGCGCCCAACTTATCGGCATGGAAGCTTACCGGCACTGTGCTCCCTCGATGAGAAGGTCATTTAAATTGAAGTCGTTTAACCCTTTCGTTACCTTGGACGAGATATCTCGCGACCCAATACTGGCCGATCAACGCTGTTGACGAGATATCTCGCGACCCGATACTGGCCGATCAACGCTTTTGACGAGATATTTCGCGATCCGGTAGTAGCTGTATTTATTTCTTCCTTTTAGCTATACGAATAGAATTAGTTATAAAATATATTCATCTAGAATGTCAAAATATTGGTGCTAGAAAGCTAGATTATCGTCAAAAGCGTTAATCCGCTACTACCGGATCGCGAGATATCTCGTCAAAAGCGTTGATCGGCCAGTATCGGGTCGCGAGATATCTCGTCAAAAGCGTTGATCGGCCAGTATCGGGTCGCGAGATATCTCGTCAAAAGCGTTAATCGGCCAGTATTGGGTCGCGAGATATCTCGTCCAAGGTAACGAAAGGGTTAAAGGAGTTGTTAGGTGAAATGCGTTTCAATCGAGAAGGAAAATGAGAACGAAAATTTATGGGGGATAGCTACTTACGGGGCTGTTTCATTTTATGCTTTAAGAGGAATTTAAGGTGAAAAGGGTTTTGAAGTGTTTTAAACCGGGGGACTCGGGGAGATGTCTGAATGTTTCATTTTTTTTCACAGACTTCGCGAGCCCGCCATTTCGAAACGTTTAAAATCCTCTTTACCATAAACTCTTCGTAAAGTATGAAATAAAACACCCTTTCAAACGAATATTCCCAATACCTTTTAATTCTCCTCTAAACCCACTCCGATTAAAACGCCTTTCACAACCTGCTAACGAGCGAAATCCAGGAAGAAAGGCGCCCGCGATTTGAACGCGGAAGGACAGCGGATTCGATAACGCGTACGCGCGTGCAATCTCGAAACAATCGCGGCTCTTGTTTCTAAACAAAGAGCCTCTCTCTTTGTCGCCGCGGCGCGCTGATTCACCGGGTCCGCGCTTAAGGTGAAGTGAAACCCCCCTCAAATCAGTCGATTCGAGTACAAAACTTTCTTTTTAAGGGTATTGGATAGAACCGTCCGAAACTTTGACACATGACACATGAGCATCTAGGAATTATCCTGACACTTTCAAAACATGGATTAAAAAAAAAAAATGTTTTAACTTCGTCGAGCGTCGAGCTCTCATATTTCGATTGATATCCAATTATTGAAGGCTCTAATATGAGAAACGGGGAAGGGTCAGGACAATTGTACGATAATTTAGAACACTCTAGTAATCGAGAAACTTGCATTTGAACGGGGTAAAGACAAAAAGGTGCCTTATGCGCTTCTATACTGAAACGATGGCAATACGAGGTCTCGGAGTGAACATTTAGTTGACACGGATATCACAGATGGCGCAGGGGGCCCCTCTTCAGTCAATTTGGGCCTCAGAACTCATAAATCCACGGTATTTATGGAGTTTTACTTCGATTTCTTTATAACTACCGCATGAAAACGACAGATGTAGTATGCCATTTAGTACAATACTTAATATAATTCGACACGGCTGTCAATATAAAAGCGAACGTCGGCAACGTGGGTATTTAGAAAAACCTGTTTTACCGACGTCGATCAAGTTCATCTCATCTTCACCGAGCGACCATGTCTCGGCAGGAATATCCTCCGATCGCGTGTACACGCGGTGTAAACACATCTCGTGGGCAGAAAACACGGATCTAGGTCTCCGCGCCGTCCCGGGTCGAGCTTATCGGGCCTTATCACCGTGCGCGAGATGCGAGCCTCCGATGCGAATCCGCCGTAAGGCCGGCCACGAAACAATAACGGATCGGCACGTCGGCCGGCGTTTCCCCTCGGCCTCCCCTCTTCCCTTGCTCTGGTTCATGGTCGGCCGTCGCTCTTTGGCGGTGCGACGCAACAAAGAGGACAAACGCGGCGTCTCTGCTTAGGCTCGGTCTACACCGCTAGCGACGTCCACAACGGAGCCGCTTTGGCCTCGACGTAGACCCTGTCCATCGCGCCTCCGTGTCCGAGTGACGTGTCCTCGGTGATCTCTCTTATTTTCCGCGGGAACGGGGATTTAAACTTGGACTCGGTCCCCCTATCCGTCGACACTTGGGTTTCGGTATTGATGGAAATATTTCGAAGAGACAAAGACAAAATTGTCGGAGGTCCATGGACGGCTCTATTCCAAGAATCGTGGGCGAAGAAACGCGAGCATTGTTTAGAAGATATGATCATTGCCTAAACAATTGATACGACTAGACCAAGACTGTCCCTATGAATAGTGGACGGAACGGCACTTGGTCGAAGATCGCAAAACGGAACGCTTGAATCCATTTTATATACGTCTCCTTCTTGAACAATAAGTCGATTAATATTCCTGTGAATCTACGGAAAATATAGACTTGTCAATAGTAGATTCGCCTTGGGTAATTTCACCTCCTACAGTGTTTAGGATGGAATGTACAAATGTATCATGAAGGAAATAATTCAAAGGGACAGAGGAAAAATGATCGGAGGTCCATGGGCGGGCCTATTTCAAGAATCATGGGCGAAGAAACGCGAGCATTGTTTAGAAGATATGATCATTGCCTAAACAATTGATACGGCTAGACCAGGACTGTCCCTACGAACAGTGGACGGAACGGCACTTGGTCGAGAATCATAGAAGGGAACAGTTGGACCCATTTCCGATACGTCTTCTTGAGGCTTAGATATATAATTTTTATCATTTAATAATCTGTGAATCTACGAAAATATAGACTCGTTATTAGTAGATTCGCCTCCTACGATTACTAACCAGACGAAAACCCTTCTTTCGCGCCGGTGCACCATCTGTGAAATGAAAATTCAAATTTTATCCTACTTGCTCCCAAATTTCATCCCGTTGCTCTCAACAGCGGATTTTTGCCAGATTTCGTGCTTCTGGTTGTAATGGATCCACGAGCAATTAGCGAACAAGAATAAGATGGAGGCTTTTATTCGTGCCTCTGTCTTTACACGTTGCAGTGTGGGAAAAATCTGACGAGTTTGATTATTTTAAATCATTAAGAGACCCAGGAGGGACGTTTCACGCGGGAAAAAGGCGTAGAAAGTCGATGGAAATCTCCCAATGGGAAGAAGGGGTTTTGGAGCAGAGAGGGGAGGAGTTAAGAGGGATGCTGTTTAGGGACAAGGGCGCGAGATATCTAAGAGTTCTTGGAAGAAGGAGTCGTCACATACGAAAGATGATACGGGTGTTTGGGAAATTTGGAGAGAAAGAAAATAAGGTTTACGTGTTTAGGTGATCTCTCGTGGGCAATTTATGGAGGTTCGGATAAGGGACGAGAGGCCTGGTCGGCACAGACGTTTAGAAATTCTTAGCTTAGTTCAAATAAAACAATTCCTACTAACGTAAAATAGGACGGACGTTAAACATGGATGTGCTCGACCGATGCACTCGGTTTGCAGTTGCAAGTGCATCGTTCGGTATATCCATCGTGGAACCGGCTCGACGTAGAGAGCCCGTTTACGAGAAATGGGCATAGGTTTCTTCGGTCCTTAAAAGGGTCTGCCTTGCTCGTTGCTCCTTAGACAGGATGTTCAGGTTAGGATCTACAGGTCCAGGAGTCGGCTCTTCGCCCCTCCGTGGCATCCTGCGGTTTAGTCCTGGTTTCGTCGCGAAGCTGATTTACCTTTTTACCAGAAGGACCCGGACGACCCCTTCTTCAAGGTCCACAGGGTTCAAGGGTGACCGCTTCGAGGACTTGGCGTCGATTCGATGCAGGTCAGCCCGAACACGAGATCCTCGATGTAACGTCCCTCGAACCGGATCTCCCGGTTCTTTCTTACCGTCGAGCCAACGGACCGAAAGTTTTCCACCTGTTTGGCCCTAGACGGGTCCGGGGACCTCCAGGTGCAAGAAAGCGGGGACAAGCCAGGGCGAGCTAGGGGGAAGCAGCGAGGTGCCGGGGAACACCTTCGTCAAGACCTCCTCTTGGTCGATTTTTCACCGATAAAATTCTGGAAACTCGTTGGAAACTTCGAGGAAATAAATCTCGGCCACTTTCTTCCGGGAAGGAAGATTAAGGGCTTAATTTGGAGAGAGCGGTCATCTGGAAAGTATAGGGTCTTGGGTGGGTAGAAAATGTATTTAGCGCGAGGCTCTACCCGGTTAAATTTTTATCGGGAACCTTGTGCGGGTTCTCTGTTTTTTTTATTTCCTTCTCCTCCGTGACTTTCGTTGCCAGGCCCTCTTCCTAGAAATGCAAGGACCGGAAGGTTCAAGGATAGCTCTTTTCAGGGAGCCAGGATCGTCGATTCCATGCAGGTCGAAATAAGTAAGGAATTCCTCCGTGACGTCACGTCGAGCTGGACTCGCCGGTTCTTTTCCGCGCCCCTGATTTATCGCGGCTGAACGGATACGGCGTTTATCGCCTGCTAAAATAAGGAAAAATCCGAAAAATGCAGCCCCGCTCGGAGGGGGCTCGAATTAAAATTTCAAAAGCGTTCCGTAGACGGGACGAGGCCGGAGGAGAACGAGAGGTGGGGGTCCCGTCCAATCTTCCCAAAAGAAACAGCCATCACGCATCGGGTCGTTGACCTTGCATAGGAAAGTGCCTCGAGCTGCCCCCACGTCGTTGACATATCTCTGTAGAAAAAAAAAAGCGCTCTCGCCACGGTTAAAAGTCACAAATCCATCCGAATTTATCTAAATTACCAAATCAATAGAGTTGCGGCAATTTAACCGCGCTGGGTTTATTTCCGACAATAGCGAAGATCTATTCGACGCGTATATAACCTTTTAGAAATTCCTGTATCTATAAAAAAAAAAATGGCCCACACCTCCGGAGAAAAAGTAGTAAATCGCGTAAATCGTCCAGCTATGTACAATTTGGCCGATTAGAAACGTCCAGTGAAATAATGGAGCGGCGTGGGATTCGTGACGGGGAGTAAAAAATGGCGTCGAAAGAGAAGGAGGGGGGAAGAGAGAGAGAGAGTGATCGACGCTTAAGGCTTCCTCCGGCGGACGTGACCTTAGGCGCCCCCTCTCCGGCGGGCCGTGTAACTAACCCGCGTTACTAGAATCGGCGTTCTCCTACCCTCGAGCTTACAATTGCCATTGCCGGTGGCCTTGAGGGCGCTGGCGAGACGCGAAGGGAGAGACCCGGAGGGGCTGAGCGAGACGGGCGATAAAACGGCCGGGTCGGGAGGGGCAGTCCGACAGAGAGGGAAGGAAGGACGAGCGCAGGGGAAGGCGAGAGAGTATTAGCCGAAGAGAAGCCGCCGCCACCGCTCCGGAGGACGTGGCCGCGGCTCTTTGGGTTAGGTTCACGGCCGGGCTCGGCGGCGCAGACGCGCGCATCTCATTAAATCCTGATACCCTTTAAACGAGGTATACACGAGGCGCCGGGACGCGGAGGCCTCGGTTTGAGGTTAGGGTCCGGAGTTAGGCCCGAGGTCGTTGGACACGAAACGTCGGACGCCGAACGCGGCCGATGGACGGGACGGAGATGGGAGACCGGCGGTTATCGAACGTTGACACGAGGCGACGCGTCACCGACAGTAAACACGCCGGAACGAGGGGGTAAATAAAGAGTGGACGCGTGAGGTACCCTTCGTCGAAACGTCCTTTCATAATTACTACGATACATCTCCCCGAGTCTACGTCCTGCAAGGACTAGGCGTATTTTCTACCGTTTCCGTCGTGGTTGGTCCGCGGGTGATAACGGGAAGTCGAGCGCCCATTGGCTTTTCGCTCGGCGCATGCGCGGGCCGGCGCACGTGCGCGCGCACCCGCGTCCTCCGGCGCTCGCGGGCGCGTCTCGCTTGCGCGACGCTGCTCACGGCACTGGCGGCGCTCGCTGCGCAGACGACGGCGCGCACGCCGAGAGGAGGGGGCTCGGGCTGCGGAGGCTACCCCCTCCCCCTCTTCCCCCACTCCCATCGAAAGTTTGTTAACCTCCGTTCCCCCTCCGCGCGCGGGAGATCGCCTTAAACGGCCGAGGGAGCGAGATCGTGGGCCGAGATCGCCGCGTCGATCGCGCCCGAGATCCCCGGGTTCGTGACTCGAACCGGCCGCTTTGTCCGGGGCCCGATGCTAAGGACCTCGACGCCGTATCAAAACATAAGGCCCGTTCAGAGGATTCAGGGTAAAAAACGCTTTTAGGCTGCGCACCCGGGGCGGGAAGGGGCCCACGCGGATGCACCGCCTCCTGCGTCGCCGACTCGCCAGGACCACCGATATAGGAGCGCTCGTTAACACTTTTCAAGGCCAATGTGGCGTTACGTTGCTCCCGTTCTCTATTTTTATTTTCTCGATTGAGGGGGCATTTCGGAACGAGGGATATTACGCAGGGAGGATAATAATTGACACGTAGGGCCGTAATAATTATCTTCGTTAATTCGAAGCGTGCGTCGTTCCAGTTGCTCGTGTTTTCTCGCTTCGCGGCACCTCGGAAGTAAAATGCCGATGCGGCTCGTCGAGAGACTCCCTAACAGCTGCATCCGAGGCTCTTTTCCCCGGGTTTCTTCCCTCGTCGTGGTTTTTGGTCTTGAATTTCAGCCAGACCGGGCCGATAAACAAATTGCTTTTTCGCAGGAAGCTTTCAAAGGGTTTTCGCGGGTCTTTTTACCCGGGGAAGTGGAGATAGACGTCCTTGTTAGTCGGACTTCATGCCCGGTAACGATTCAGGGAGGATCGAAACCTCGACTTGTTTGTTCTACCGCGGGATGTCGCGTTTTAATCAATCCCAGAAAAGGAGGAGAACGAAACGGGCCTGGCGGGGACTTTGGATAAAATCAACATTTAAAGAAGACCGGGATTATCGGCGACGTTGGCCAGGGGGAGGGACCAGGCGAACCGGGAAAAAGTACCGGACGAATCGGGAACATCGAGTGGATTGCATTAATCGATTCAATTAGCGACGTTCGGAATATCCCAACTGATTTACATTCCGCGCCGAGGCTTCCATTCGATTCCCCGCTCCGTTTTTCTACTCCACCCCGTCCGATTGCTCTCCAATATTATGCACTCGGCTCGTACGAGGCACGGTAATATTCCACTGTTCCGGGAAATGCACTTGGGAAATGCACTCGCTACGCTTCGCACCCGAGTGAATTTTTTTTTTCCGGCCCTGTCTTATTCATGAAATATTGCCCCTTTCTCGTAGACGCGCTTTCTAATTTATTTAATACGAGGAAAGGTAGATTCCTTGAGAAGCCTCGTCCTCGAGGTACGTTTTATTTTAAATTATTATTTAACACCTCGGATGACCATCGGTGGCGTTGGATCATCGTTATTAATATTTTAGGCCGCCTCGATTGAAAATCATTGGTTATTTTGGTGCCACGATAAATTACAGTAAAATTACATCGTCTTTTATATCACATTCTGCATCAGAATTAAATTATGGAAAATTATAATGCAGCGTTACATTAAATTCAAGTAAAAATCCACCGATACGGTAAATATACAATGTTAGAGGTATTTACGCCTTTTCTAATTGTGAAATTCTTATATTTTACGTTTTTCCGCGTGGAATTTAAGTTATGAAGCGTGTAAAAATGTACGTAAATTTCCATCGATTTTTATTAGTGTAGGTTCACTTAAGAGGATATGAAAGAGTCAGCCTATATATATCTGAGGAGTCAAATCGTTGGGGAAAGTATTCTCCGAATTTGGTGTACCGATTCGTTTCAAATTTTACCACGTGGATACGGAGGCCCTGAAGTGGGTCCTAAAACTCATGAAATTTCATTTTTCACCAAAAATTTATTTACTTATGGACTAGAACCAACATGGCGTCGTCCGTGAACATTTCGATGTTTTACGCTTCTTGGAGGCTTAGAATCGAAAATGAAGAGTTTCAGGACCTACCTCGAACAATTTAGAGTACCGCAGAAATGGAATACTACAGAGTCAGATGGGATAATGTGGTAAATACTTTCACCAACGATTGCAACAGAATGCTGGTTTGCCCCGCGGCTAACGTGTGTTTTTAGAGCAAAAATTTAGTTGCAACTAAACGTCACAGATGGCGCCGTTGGTACGTCAAAATATAAACGGTCATGAATTCATGGGATTTCGACAGTTGTACATCGATCTTTTTATCATTACTTTACCGAAATGACATATGGAACCCTTCATTTCGTATAATTCTCAACGTAGATCGTAAAAGACTTCAACATAAATATAAATGTCGGTAATGGGACGTACCAGCTTATGTTCCCACTTGTGTATTCAAAACGGCATTCCTACCAAAAAGGGTATAGATGAATTTTCTTTTCTCGACGTAGATTACATTTTTTAGCGCCTTTCATATCCTCTTACCTTTTCGCGGGCAATGATCGAGTGCTCCTCGTTTGCATCTGTTACATCCCACGTAACGTCACCCCTCCAACAACATATATTAATTAAGTTAAGCGTCGTAATTATTACTTTTCCCAAATACTATGTTACTAATATCGTGTTATATCGTCCTCGCTCGTCTGTCAATTTTCTACCTAACGCGTGTTAGCAACGTGCTCAACATAGGTAACCGTCACGATGCGAAAGGTGATAAGAACTAGAATCCCTTGTTCTTAATCCTCTAGGACAACGATGGCCCGGGCCAGTGGTAGCCCAACTTAGGGCTTCGAACTTACATTGTTAACACAAGTAAGTAAGCTTATAGAAGTTGATAATGTTAAGTTGAGGGCAGTGTCCTCCCTCTACTAAAATTTTGAGACAATGCAGTTTAGGAACAGTATAAAAAGCACTTAGTGTGCACGCACCTATGCACCCTCGCTTAGTGTCACTTAGTGTGTTCAGTTGAGTCCAGTGACAATTTATCGATAGACGACGAGGGTTTCGCAGAGTTCCAGTTTCTTTACAAGTACGAACGAGGAAGAAAAACCAGTCTTCTTATTATTCAAGGTACCATATTTTTTATATGTTTTAATGAATCAATCATTCACACTTATATGAACCTTTTTCTTTTCTTCTCCCTTTTGAAAGGAGAAACGACAACAATATCCAATTCCTACTATTCCTTCGATATAAGAGGGCGCGGGGCTTGGTCTAGCTTCCCCTCTTCATCTAACTCCTATCCTCCAATATAAAAAGGAAACCGGACCTTTGCCTGGTTTCCCCTCTAAACTTATCCCCATAGACATTCCCGAATCTAGCGACTATAACGCCCAGGCGTTGGTACCAGGGGACCCCAGAAACTCCAAGCCAATTGTTATAACCATAGAGTGAAATAAATCATCTTTATCTACTTCATAAAATTAATCAATTCATTTCTTCTCTCCCAGACGTAACACATCCATAGCGGACTTTTGGCGATCATTTTTATTGGATCGATCCGGTTAACACGCGTGTCGACTCCCTCTTAGAGGTTCCTCGGTCGTTTCTCCATTGCTCTCGAACTGGCGACAATCTACTCGAGGGTGATCACATGGCTCGCCAGGTCATTTCCAATGCACCCCGAGGAAACGTTTTCCCTGCAAGAAACACGAACTCGAAGTACAGGTGCAAGCTGTCCCACGTTACGGTGCGTCTCCCATTGCTCCTCGCGGGTCTTCTTCACGGTCCCCGAGGAAAAGTGCATTGTTTATGCACGTGGTGTGCAGACCGACCGCGGAGCAGAAGTTGCGCCGATGAATAATCGAGAGGGCCGGGGGTGGTCCCTCTTTTGCGGGACGCCGAGTGCAATTCTTCGTCGTATTAAGGAACTTTGCCCTCGCTCTCGAGATTTGTCTCCGTGCAGGTAAAAGGGACTTATTCTCCCTCGGTAGCTCTTCATTTGCGGGAGTTTTAAGGCGATATGAAAGCGGCGTCCGAGAGGTCTCGTTTGTGAAACTTTTCTCCGAACTGAGGTCACCGAATCGTTTTAAACTTTTCAACGGGAACGCGGAGGCTGTAAGGAAGGTCCCGTCACCCGTAACATTTCATTTTTTGTAACAAAATTATTAAACATCTATAAACAAATTGAAAAAAAATTGATATGTAATGATATCAGGACCTTGCTTCCAGCCTTCATATTCTCGTTGTAAAGTGTGAAGCGATTCGGCACATCCAGTTCGGAGAAAATTTTCATAAACGGGATCTACTTGACGTCACTTTCGCGTCACCTTGATTTCTCGTTACGACGGCTGGAGAATCACCTTCCTTTATTATTTGTATATATTTCTGATAAAGTTCCGCGATAGGAGGGCCTTTCGTAAAGATGGATAAAATCGATACGACGGGGGGTGAAAAGTTCCGGACTTTAATTTCCTTTTCCTCTTATCGTCGTGTCGCGTTTCAGGGGTGGAGGAGACGGAAATGATTTTTTCTTACGGACGAGGAATCCGTGGAACCTCCGAAGATGATATCGGTCGGTGAATTCAGCCTTCGAGGGGTGGGTTTGCATTGCGTTTCTGGGATCGAGGATGCACGGAATACACCCTGGGCGAGTGTGGTCCTAATCCAAGTTCGAGCGACGCCTTGGGGCAGGTCAGGGGCTGTTTGCCTAGGGTCCTGGTCGTACCGGCGGTAGTCCCGGTAGACCCGATCTTCTCTACGAAAGGAGGTTGCACGTACACGCGCACACGGGCACCGTTCCGTGATCTCTGCTACCCTTCGATCCATTCCCTGCGTGCAGGAAGGGACGAGCCTTCCGAGGCTTCTCTCTCTCGTCTTTTTTTCGACTCTATGGACACAGGTCCTCGGTCGGGACAACGGAAAAATTGGTATTTGCAGAGGGGACCGTGGATCCTCGTTGGCTCTCGAAAGGAAACCCGAGGTGTCGTTCGAGGCTCGAAGAGGTATCCTCCCCCTCGCCGTTCACTCGAAATAAACCAGACCCTCCACGTGTAGAGACGTACCTGGAATCCATCTTCGGTATATTGGGATTGTACCAGGAATAACAACCAAGATGGATCGTCGCGATCATCGCGCTGTGGGTGCGATTGATTCATGCAGATTGGCGCCCTATCCTATATATCTTAAGGTGATGTGAAAGTGGCGTCGAAGAGGTTTTGTTTATAAAATTTTTCTCCCAACTCGGTTTACCGAATAGTTTGAAATTTTGCAACGTGAATAGGAAGACTATAAGGAGGGTCCTGAAACTCATGAAATTTCAATTCTTTTCAAATTTGTTTATAGGTATTTTAAAAATAGTTTATAAAAAATGAAATTTCGCGAGTTTCAGGACCTACCTTAGGGTCTCCATATTCACGTTTTAAAGTATGAAACGATTTGAGACACCCAGTTCGTAGAAAAGTTTTATGAACGATTGAGCTTTCGGATGCCACTTTCACATCCCCTTAAGGTGATGTGAAAGTGGCGTCGAAGAGGTTTTGTTTATAAAACTTTTCTCCCAACTCGGTTTACCGAATAGTTTGAAACTTTACAACGTGAATAGGGAGACTATAAGGAAGGTCCTGAAACTCATGAAATTTCAATTCTTTTCAAATTTGTTTATAGGTATTTTAAAAATAGTTTATAAAAAATGAAATCTCGCGAGTTTCAGGACCTACCTTATGGTCTCCATACTCACGTTTTAAAGTATGAAACGATTTGAGACACCCAGTTCGTAGAAAAGTTTTATGAACGATTGAGCTTTCGCATGCCACTTTCACATCCCCTTAAGATGAAAATGTGTGTTCTCGGTACGAGATTCAAATTTGAGCCGCATTTGTACTCCGCCTCATGAGACCTCTTGCGATCATCCGCATCATATGATACACGAGATAACCCGAGCTACGTAAATATGAACTGCATATGTATATATGAATGCAACATGGGGACGCGTGAGATGCACATAGCTGGAAGGATCACTGATTTTGTGGTTTACAAAATCCGCGATGTTAAGTGAATTTACATATCTAGATATGGCCTGAAGATTTTGTACATTGAAGTCAAAGAATGTACATTGTTTTCCGTTTCACTTCGTCATACGAACGTGTACACGCCCTGAGAAAAGCGTGTCATCGAATCGAAGTAATATTGATTTAAATGGTACAGAAGAAATATCTCGTTAATTCGACTCAAATAAGCTCGAATAAATTGGATGCCACATTATGACGGTTTATTTGAGTTTATTCGCGTCAAATAATTATACTTTGAGTTAACAAGATATTTCTTTGGGACCGCTCAATGAAGTTCTCTGGTTCGATGAAATGTTTGCCTCGGTGCGGGTGTTATCGATAGATCGAAGGTGGACGCTCGGGTCGTTTAATTGTTCCGCAATTAGAATTAGTGCCTCTTTGGGGAGGGCGGAACGTTTCCATCGTGGAAACGCGGAGTCGCTGCAGAGTCGGGACTGTCAACGAGTCTCCCAGGGGACGTCCATTTTGGCCGTGAAAAATCGCTTCCCCTTTGTCCGCGCCGTGTCGGCGGTCTCCGGGATTACAGGCGCTGGCCGAAGGTTTCGATTAGAGCGATCGGCCCGAAAACCCGGGCATTGTGATCGGCGGCTTTCATTCCTCGTGCACGCTCGGACGGAAACCATGTCAGTTTGATTAAACGCCGCCGACCGAATGCGTCCGTCGAGCGTGAATTACTCCCCGGTTTTCTCGTTCCCCTTTGGCGACCTCCTCCTCGCGGACCCGCAGGAGTGTCCGAGTCCTCCGAGTCCTGGGGCCGCCCTTCGAGGACGACGAAGGTGCGTCCTCGGAGGAATTTCGTTGCGAAAGTATCGGGTCGCGAACAAAGGCGTTCGCGTGCCCGTCACGCGTGTCACGCGTGTCGCATTTCCGGTCGGTACCGTGACCGGTCTTGCGAAAGTACCCTTTCGTGTCCCTGGGTATGACTCGAGGTATAGGGAATACTTTATACGCGGCGATACGGGATATTTTTTAAATATTATCGGCTGTCGCTATTGATTTTGGTTTTCGGGTGGGCCAGGTCAAACCTGATCCAGGTGTTACACCGAGAAAAAGGATGTAAGCGTGACACAACGAAAAGGAATTGTGAAATAGGCGCCAGACTCAGCTGGGTCAACCTGGAACTCAGTTTGGGGCACAAACAAAATTAACAAGCTCATTGGAATGTTTCCGCTATGTGGACGTTTGTGACATGTTGAGTTTTGTTTGTGGCATTTTTTTTACAAAAGCCAGAGCTGTTCAAAAAGATAAAAAAATTCCGAAATCGTGGAAATTTGGATTTTTCGACTATAATGGGTTTTCGGACGTTAGGAAAATTCAGAACCTCAAAAACGTTACAATGGTCATTTTCGGAATTTATTTATTTTTTTTTAACAGCTCTGGGTGTTGTAAAAAAAATGGCACAACCAAAACTCAGCATGGCACAAACGTCTAAATTACGGAAACATACCAATAAGCCTGTTAATTTTTTTTGTACCTCAAACTGGATTCTAGGTTAACCCTGCCGCCAGACCCTGAAAGGATATGATTTACGACCGTGGAAAGTAAGAATTTTCCAAATCGTAATTTTATAAACTGTAGTTACAGATATATCGTATTTTTTGTAGGAACTCATGCTTATTGCATGGTTTGCGTGGTAATGTTTAATGCCATTCTTTCTCGGTGCAAGGAGGAGTGGGGGAGTCTGAGCGGTTTATCGCTAGTATGAACTAGATGATCACTATATCTAAGTGAATTTTGAGTTCCTTTTCGTACGTAACAATGGCGGCTCGGTCGCGATTTTAACCCTTTCGTTACCTTGGACGAGATATCTCGCGACCCAGTACTGGCCGATTAACCCTTTCGTTACCTTGGACGAGATATCTCGCGACCCAATACTGGCCGATTAACGCTTTTGACGAAATATCTCGCGACCCGATACTGGCCGATCAACGCTTTTGACGAGATATCTCGCGACCCGGTAGTAGCGGATTAACGCTTTTGACGATAATCTAGCTTTCTAGCACCAATATTTTGACATTCTAGATGAATATATTTTATAACTAATTCTATTCGTATAGCTAAAAGGAAGAAATAAATACAGTTTTTATTAATTTAATGAAATTATTTTTATTTCCTTTCTACGTGGTATAATTGAAAACATGGTGTTACGCATAAAGCGACATTACACTTCTGACAAAAATATCGTGTTTCCTTACATTTTCCGTTTTCTTTGCATACGGTGCAACGTACACAAAATAATTTGTCTAGAATATCAAAATATTAGTGCTAGGAAGCTAGATTATCGTCAAAAGCGTTAATCGGCTACTACCGGGTCGCGAGATATCTCGTCAAAAGCGGTAATCGGCCAGCATTCGGTCGCGAGATATCTCGTCCAAGGTAACGAAAGGGTTAATCCTCGTTTCTACTCCGACGAAGGTACAGAGAGAAGGATAATTCACGCTTCCAAAGACATCTGTCCGTTTACTCCCGTAATCAGAACCGCTTAGTCTGGCACGGTGATTCGCGTCTCGCCGAAGAAGTGCATCGTTTGCCTTGCAATTAGCTCGTTAAGGGTCATCGCACGTTGCGTACTCGATGGGAATGCAAGTACAGCGGCGTAAATGGCCTTCCTTAAGTGACATTACGGAGGCATTTGCAGTCGCCCGTGCGTGAATGAATACCGGGACAAATCCGTATTTAAATGACATACCCAAATGGCAGACCTTATGCCGGCATACATAAATAATACTCTTAACGGCGATTTAAGTGGCACTTTTAGTGCGCGGAATAAATCCGGCACGAGTCGCGGTGAATTTGCTCGTATCGCCGCCAAGGCGGAGTCGCGCCTCCCATCGATCGGATCGATCGCACGTCGCGGGACAAATTGATTAGATCGACGGAACCGAGACGAGCAGAGAGCGCATTCAAATTGCCGTCCAGAGAGCCCTGACAGTCTCTCGTTACGTCTTCGTTTCCTTTCCTCCTCGACTCGCCTCTTCGAGCCCCGACTTCTAGGGGATGGGGGAGACCGATCGCGGGGATTTTTCCCTCGCCTTTTCCCGTCCCGATAGACATCGTTCGCTATCAACTCACCTCTGGCGAACATTTATTTACCGGGGAAGAGAGCATCGCTCGGGAGAGGTCGGACGAGGGGAGGGAACCGCGATCAGCGTTACACGTGACGACTCTTATCGGGCCGCGAAAAGAAACGCCGATTTCCCACATTTTTTGGGCGAGCGCGATAAGAGGGGTTCCGATTCTAGACGTCAAGCGGTGTCTAGAAATTTGTTATGTGCACGAAAATCATTGTTTTGGGCCCCAGGCGGGACTCGGTGGTCGACAATGCACCCGGGTGCATCGGGAGGCACTAATCGGATGCATCCAGCGGCGCATTTCCGGCAACGTTGTTACGTTTCCTAGGGGAACCGTTCCGGGTCGGATTTATCTTTCGAGCCGATGCACTTCATGGTCCGTGTAACTTCGCGACTACGTGGGGTACGTACATCGGGCGTTTACCGTGCACCGTGTAACCGCTTTACGGGGTGCCCCAACGGCGAATTAGACGCTGATCGAGCCTGCCATCCTGATTCGTGCTGATTGGCCTTTGAGAGGCAATCGATGGTCCAATTCAGCGTACGGTCAGCATTTCGGCGTTTGTTTGCCCTGCCGCACTCCGACTGCTGCATTACCATTACAAGACGAGCCTCTTATCCCTTATCCTGCGAATCATACAGGGTGGAATGGATTGGTAGTCGAACAATTCCAGTGACCGCGTTTACTCCTGTCACAAGGAGCTGTAACCTTCCCTGTTAACCCTTTCGTTACCTTGGACGAGATATCTCGCGACCCAATACTGGCCGATTAACGCTTTTGACGAGATATCTCGCGACCTGATATTGGCCGATCAATGCTTTTGACGAGATATCTCGCGATCCGGTAGTAGCTGTATTTATTTCTTCCTTTTAGATATACGAATAGAATTAGTTATAAAATATATTCATCTAGAATGTCAAAATATTGGTGCTAGAAAGCTAGATTATCGTCAAAAGCGTTAATCCGCTACTATCGGGTCGCGAGATATCTCGTCAAAAGCGTTAATCGGCCAGTATTGGGTCGCGTGATATCTCGTCCAAGGTAACGAAAGGGTTAACGAAAAATAGCATAAAATAGGCCATGGGATTCTACTCCCCTGACTCTGGTCACTTTCATCGTAAAGAGCTTTAATCCCTTCGGCGAACCAAAAATAGCACGAAGAAAACATCGATAAACAATTATCTCGACCGATTAAAAATAAAGTACGAATCCTTACGTTTAGTGGCGAGGCCGTTTGATCTCCTTTGCGCTCATCTCGAAGCGAGCCTTGTTCCGCGATATCGGGCCATAAATAAGGGGAAGAAAATTCATTTCCTGATTGGAATTCAGCGTATGGAAATTCCATCGCCGAATCTCCCGGCCACGGTCTGCTTTATATCTTCCGTACAATTGGCACTGCCCTCGGGCACAGTGTGTGTGTGTGTGTGTGTGTATATATATATATATATATATATCAGGGGCTGGAGGCGAGCGTTTTGCGTGATTCCCTCCTCGCGTAATGTCTGCTTCCATTCCTCTCTGGGAGAGCGCGCATGATTCGCCCGGAAAAACGTCGGGAGGAATAAAGCGCCGTCTGCCCGTCGAGCGTCCCGAAGAAAGGAGAAACGCGCTCGCGTCCGCGTATTCCCGCTCCGCCTGTAATCAGGACAAAGTGCATCGCGGCGATAATGCCCGCGAGTCGGGAAAAGAGAGCGCGGTACGGGGGAGTCGTGTATTCCTGAAAAGTGCATCGGCCAGGGGCACTTTCGGACGCGGCAGGTCTTGAGATTTAGTCAGTTTACCAGGTCGAAAAATTAGCCATTTCGTCGGGGGATGAAAATTCCTCCACGAATCGGTACAGACGGGACGTACGTACATACGCGTCTACGAGGTATTACCCAATCTATCCGCGTTTCTTCTCGTATACGGTGATATATGAAAAATATGTCCGCGTTCGATTCGCCCTCGTCCGATATCAAATTATCGGAGAATTTCCGAACTATTACGTCAAAGGGAATCCGAGATTCGGCCGTTCCTCTTTACCCCTTCGCCGTCGCTCGTCGTCTTTGTCCTTCGGCGTTCCGTCCCGGGGAAACGAGGGTGACCGATTGCCCCGTAGATCACGAGCCGAGGTGAGCACTTCGCGGGCGTTCCTCCCGCGAGATGCCTGCTCCGCACGAGAGCGTAAGGTTTCGAGGGAAGAAGAAGAGGAAGAAGAAGAAGAAGCCCGGGAAAAATATGGCACCCGTCCACTCGTCGAGCGCGCCGCTGAAAGAGGACGAGAGGGATAGCCGGAGAAAGCGCGGGAGGGAGGAGGAGCAACGGTCAAAGCCGATCCAGCGAGAGTGGTCGGCGCCGAGGGAGGAGGACGGCGAGAGCCCGGGGACGATGGAGGGAGAGAGAGGGAAAGATGCTCCCGCGGCAGCGAGGAAACGCTGCGAATGCTGCGGGAGAAAAACAGGAGGGAGCGAGAGAGGGAGTCGGTACCTAGGAAGGACGGTGTGTTGTATCGAGATGTATACATCCTCTGTATCCGTACACGAAAGCCCTGCGTAGCCATGGCGACGGTATCGATCCACCCGTGCCACGGGAATATATGAAACGATCCACAGTTAGCGGATTCTATCCGAGGCCATTAATGTGAGTAGGCTCGGAGTTGCGGAAGGCTCGAGTCGGAGAGAGACGGGGCGACGGCCGGGCCGCGGGAGAGAGAGAGACCGCGATAGGGGCTGCCCTGAACCCGGGGCCTCGCAGGGTGGAGGCTGCCGCCCGGCCCGATCGCGGATTGGCTGACGCCGCGGAACGCCGCCGGAGACCGGGTATAAAAGGCGCGGACGAGCTGACGCTTCCCTCATTTCGGGGGCGCGCGTCGCGGGGGACGGACGGGCGGGCCTCGAGCCTCGAGGAGGTCAGGGATCGTTAGCGGAGGACGGGGCGGGTTATTAACGAGCAAACGGAGCCTCTTGGTCTCGCATCGGCCCCCCGCCGAGCGCCGGGCTCCACCGCGAGGTTAAGGGTCCTGACCGTGCTCTCGGTCGGACCCCGGTGACCGGGTTTCCGACGTCCTGCCGAGGAGGGAGGGCAATCGACCCACTTTTTGAGAATTCGATAAATATCGCGCGATCCCCCGGTCCTGGGGATTTAACGGCAGTCGACTGGCGCATGAAGTTTGCAGGGAGGGTCGACCGTTCTTCCCCGGCATGGTTATTAGAGCCAATTGACTTTCAATCGGACGCCGAACGGTAGGCTCGACGAAAAGGACCTCGGCGAGTTTCCGGGTCGAGTCCCTTCTTCGAGAGCATGTTTATCGGACCTAATTGGCGCCTCGGGAGGAGATATTACGTACACATCGATCGCGCGCAGAGACGTAGGGAGGGCCTAGCAACAAGTAGGAGAGGCGTTGCCAGATAAGCGGCTGCCGGATCGATCTTTTCCTTTTTTTTTTCTTTTTCGAGCGCATTTGCCGGGATTAATTGATACTCCGCGAGGAAATTGGACGTTAACGATTGCAGGCTCGGCCTGGAACGAGGACGGGAGGATCGAGGGCGGTTGCTGGGTAGATTTGTTTTTCTCCCTCCCTTCTTCCCCCTCTCTTTTCTTCCTCCTTTCCGAAGCGTGTTTACCGAGATTAAGTAGGTCTTTGGATGGAAACCGTACATCACGATAGTAGGCTCCGTCCCGCACTCGCGCGCGTCCCGAGGTGGAGTGACCCGGGGGAGTAGGCCCCCCCGGCCTAGCAACGAATGAGCGAAGATCGGACGGGGGGTGGGGGTGGGCGCGGGCTGCCATCCCGATCGCGGATTGGCAGACGCCACCAGGGACCCGGGTATAAAAGGTGCGGACCGCTCGCCGCTTCCCTCATTTCGGGGCCGGCGGTCGGAGGAGCGGGTGTTCCTCCCGGGAGCCGGTAACGAGATGTATCGCCTGGATGACGGTGGACGATCGAGTTATCCGGAAATAAAGGGGGATAATGACGAGGCCGGTTCGTTGACTGGTCGATTCGGTGGATGATCGAGTAATCGGACGACCCCGTCATCGAGGAAAAATTACCGGAACCCTAATCACCCCGGTTAGTTGCCCACGTTTCGCGTTAACGACCTTCGAACGTCCACGCTAGTCCCTCCTTTTTACAATCCAATCATTTGGACGGTGTCAATTTCTCGCCGGTCTAATTGTCTAGCGAACGCCCGACCTTCTTATCGCGGCCTCCGCGAGCTCGATCGCGCATGCGCCCCGGCTCCTTCCGTTTCACTTTCGTTGCATACGAGTAACGTCGTTCCTTTCTTTCTGTTACAGGTGAGTAACCGCAATTACCTGCAATGCAAGCCAATCCCATTAGATTGGACACGTAGAGTAAGTCACGATCACCTGTTGCCTGGTGTAACCTTCCGTGGAGGCTCGTCACGGCTTAGTCGCGCTGATTGCCGATTTCCTATTTATCATTATTATTTTTTTTTTTATTAACGAGGTACTATCGCAGCGCCCCGTATCGGTCGTTATCACCGATGGACTTACCTCGCCATCGAATTGTCGGGCATATCGTCCGGCGGAATCCGAGGGTCGTACCTCGAGTTTCGGCAATATCGAGACGTTTCTCCTCCTTGTAACGTCTCCTTCCTCTTATCTCTTTTCTCTCTCTCTAGGAGCGTTGTAAACTCGGCGTGTTATTATTATTGCCCGGCGTCGCTCGGGAGATAAGTTGGAAATAGTAGAAAGTTTGGTATTCCCTCGGCCCGGACGTTCTCTTCGGAACTCGCCCCCTCTCCCCCTCGTCTTCCTCCCGCGAATCGCGGCGCATCCCCTTTCGGTGTCTCTTGCTCCCTCCACTCCCCCGTTCCTTTGCAGCGCCGTGGGCGCGGCGTCAGATAACGTTATTTTAGAAAGTTTTCTGCCTGCCGGCCGCCCAAGCAAACTTCGCATATTACCAAAATCAATATTTATTGCCGGCCTGGCAAACACGCCGGTATCCCTTTCCCTTCCACTTCCCCCCCTACCGCCTAGTCTTTATATTACTTAACTTCGCCAAGGTAAACAGTTTCCGCTCACCGGCCGACTTCTCGCCGACTTTCTGACGTATCGCCGGGACTTTAGAAATCAGGAGCCGGGGGACCGACCTGGCCCGTGTCCCGGGGGAGAGGCGGTACCTAGAATAGGAGATCCGCGGAAACTGCCGGGAGACAGGGCGGAATTGTCGCCGAGAGGGCGGGGGGGATGATAGTCGTTGCACCCCTGGTGCAGGGAAGTCCGATCGCGCCGCGAGGGGACTTTAAGGTGATGTGAAACACGTCGAGGAACTTGATCAACGTCGATAAAGAAGATTTTTCTAAATGCCTACGTTGCCGACTTTCGTTTTTATATTGACAGCTGGGTCGAATTATATTGGGTATTGTACCAAATGGCATATTCCACCTGTCGTTTTCGTACAATAATAATAAAGAAATCGAAGTAAAACTCCAGAAATCCTCTGGATTCATGCCTTCTGGGGCCCTAATTGACTGCGGAGGGACCCCCTGCGCCATCTGTGATTACCAGGTCAATTAAATTTTCACTCCGAGACCTCGTATTTCCATCGTTTTAGCAAAGAAGCGCATACAACACTTTTTTTGCCTTTATCCCGTTCAAATGCGAGTTTATCGATTACCAGAGTGTTCTAAATTGTCGTAAAATTGTCCTGACCCTTTCGAGTGTCATATCAGAGTCTTCGATAATTGTATATTGATCGAAATATCAGAGCTCGACGCCATTTTGGTTCTGGCCTGGACTGAGTTAACAAATTTTATTGAAAAATCCAAATTTTCAATGTGTCAGGACAACTCTTAGATGATCAGGAGTGATGTGTCAAAGTTTCAGACATTTTGGTCTAATACCCTTAAAAAAAAAGTGTTGTATTCGAATCGACTGATTTGAAGGATGTTTCACTTCACCTTAACCGAAGGGGGCCTCGACGTGGGGGGTGACTCCTCGCCGGGCAAGTTTTGCCCGGAGAAACGATGCCGAGTTTCCTGTACGTGTTTTGTCGAAGTTCCCGCTATGTTAAAGTATTCATAAAATTCGTACACTACGAGTACACGTGGTCGTGGTAAAATTCTGAATTCGATGGTTTAACGCGAAGAAGTTCTCGGTGTAGACTTGGAAATCGATTTGCAAGTTAATGAAGTCGTTTAGAGTTTTCTGGGAAGTTGTCTGGAAACGTTCGTGCAATTAAGAGCTGAATTTATAAGACGGGTTGGAGAGTTGTTACGTTCGTCGAGTACGTATGCGAAACAGAGATGAGTTGGGAGATTGCTCACGGGCAGGGTCGCGCGATCGCACCGTGTGCTGCCCTCTGATTTCGTACGTTAGCTTATGCACTTGCCAC